>NC_053390.1:750865116-751165116 GCF_905171765.1 Bufo bufo | reverse complement strand
CGCCACTACTTCTCCAAGAGAGCCGTGCCTTCCCTGCACAAACAAGTGTCCGATAAAATCAAGTGTGCACTGCGCAACGCCATCTGTGGCAAGGTCCACCTAACCACAGATACGTGGACCAGTAAGCACGGCCAGGGACGCTATATCTCCCTAACTGCACACTGGGTAAATGTAGTGGCGGCTGGGCCCCAGGCGGAGAGCTGTTTGGCGCACGTCCTTCCGCCGCCAAGGATCGCAGGGCAACATTCTTTGCCTCCTGTCTCCTCCTCCTCCTACTCAGCTTCCTCCTCCTCTTCTTCCACCTGCTCATCCAGTCAGCCAAACACCTTCACCACCAACTTCAGCACAGCCCGGGGTAAACGTCAGCAGGCCATTCTGAAACTCATATGTTTGGGGGACAGGCCCCACACCGCACAGGAGTTGTGGCGGGGTATAGAACAACAGACCGACGAGTGGTTGCTGCCGGTGAGCCTCAAGCCCGGCCTGGTGGTGTGCGATAATGGGCGAAATCTCATTGCAGCTCTGGGACTAGCCGGTTTAACGCACATCCCTTGCCTGGCGCATGTGCTGAATTTGGTGGTGCAGAAGTTCATTCGCAACTACCCCGACATGTCAGAGCTGCTGCATAAAGTGCGGGCCGTCTGTTCGCGCTTACGGCGTTCACACCCTGCCGCTGCTCGCCTGTCTGCGCGACAGGCGATATTGTAATATTCTAAAACAAGAATATATAGCAATATAGCGAATATTCGAAAAAAAAGAATATAGAGCAATTTAGCTAATATAGTGCTATATTCTTTGTCTAATAGTTGTAATTTTTTTCTCATCTGAAGTTCAGATTGGAAAAAAAATTACAATTATAACAAAAAAAGATTATAGCACTATATTAGCTAAATTGCTCTATATTCGTTTTTTTTTTTTTCGAATATTCGCTATATTGTTATAACTTTGCTTTTTCGAATATTCGTAATATTCTAAAACAAGAATATATAGCAATATAGCGAATATTCGAAGAAAACGAATATAGAGCAATTTAGCTAATATAGTGCTATAATCTTCTTTGTCTAATAGTTTTAATTTTTTTCTCATCTGAAGTCCAGATTAGAAAAAAATTACAACTATAAAAAAAAATATTATAGCACTATATTAGCTAAATTGCTCTATATTCATTTTTTTTTCAGAATATTCGCTATATTGCTAAAACAAGAATATATAGCAATATAGCGAATATTCGAAAAAAAAAGAATATAAAGCAAAATTTGCAAACAACACTACTCCTAAAGTCAAGTATATTGCAGCCTTCCTTTTGGCCCACAAGCTAGAAGCAGGGAGGGATCATGTGTACTGATTAAAAAAAAAAAAATCGAATATAAAAAAATATAAAAAAATTGAATATTCGAAATTACGAATATATATCACTATATTCGAAATATTCGCAAATTTTCGAAAGTACCTATATTCGCGATAAAAATTTGAAATTCGAATATTCGTGATCAACACTAGTCTGGACCTTCTCACCATTCAGAATTTGATGTTTGGGCAGAACATGATCTTGATAGTGATTTTTGGAGACTATGGTTCAGAAACGGAAGTCTCTCCCCGGGTTAGACAGATCTGGATGAAAGGATTGATGGTAGCGAAAGCTATACTGGTCAAGTACTGGGGCTCTGTCTCCCAGCCTTCTGCAAGGGAGTGGGATCTATACCTTCGGCAAATTAAAATCTATGAGGATATCGGAAAGAATCGGAGAGTTGCACGCAGAGCCACGTAGACATATACTGATATTATTTATTGTTTGTTGTATTTGAATGAATTGAGGGGAACGACAGCCAATGGGGGGGGGGGGGGGAGGTATAAGGATATCTAAGATTGTTATACTACACACCTATGTATATATACTGAAGTGGTTTATATTGGTCTATGTACTAATTCTAGTATTGTTATATTACATTTACTGTTGTATTGGTAATATTTTTATGACTTTCTATAATAAAAATAAAGTTTAATTTAAAAAAAAAAAAAAAAAACATAAAAAAAAATATATAATGTTGGGAGAATTCTGGTGTAGTGCAATTACCGGTAAGACTAATTACGGATTTATTCTAAATCAATGGTTTATCTAAAGAAAGGTAACACCATACATTTCTGTGAGCGCTATATGACACTATGCTTAGATTTATAAGCAAAAACAAGCTAACGGCAATATCAGTGAAATACATAAGTATATTTAGACATTATGTAAATTTTGGATGCATTTGACAAAATATTTATATAAAGTGCACTGCATGACACTGTAAAGACATTTATAGAGGAAATACTTTTTTACATGGTATACAGCAGCTTGTTTACAAAATCATCATTTCCTCTTATCGGCACTGGGAAATTGCTGTATTCATGCCATATTTTAAGTGTTCCGTTGTTACTTGTGGTTAACCCAAAGCCTATTTATTACTGTAAATCTCTGAGCTTAACACAGGAAACGTTAAAGGTGCTTCTCAGTGTCCTACTTTCTAAGTCCCAGTAGATTGCACCATATGAAAATATTTGATTTGAACATAACAGTTGTTTTTGCAACTGTGCAAGAAAAAATGCTAGAATTTTACAGTACAAACTAGTCTGAGATCACAGCAATAAGTAATCAGTGGTAGAATGATATAACTGTAGAACAAATTATGCAGAAATGTTTAATTCAATTGATGAAGCTTAAAGGAGTTTTGTGGGATCCTAAAATGTGTAATTTAATTATTTAAACCTCAACCAGTATCCTACAGAGCATAATAGTGAACCTTTCAACTTTTCCTGAGTCTTCACTTCAATCTCCATTCATCCTCTGCGCCCCATTCACTACAACCAGAACTTTTTGGGTTGTGGGCATAGATAAGCTGCTGCCACAACATTTCCTATAGTGTTGTGTGCTATAATGGCAGCCAAAATGTGAATGCCTACTACACCCTAGTGGGATAACACAGGGATCAGTATTGGGCCCTATTATAATTTTTTTTTTTTATCTTGTAGAAAGCTTGCACAGTAAAATATCAATTTTTGCAGATGACACTAAATTGTGTAAAGTAATTGACACTGAAGAGGACAGTATACTACTACAGAGGGATCTGGATAGATTGGAGGCTTGGGCAGATAAGTGGCAGATGAGGTTTAACACTGACAAATGTAAAGTTATGCACATGGGAAGGAATAATGCAAGTCACCCGTACATACTAAATGGTAAAACATTGGGTAACACTAACACGGAAAAGGACTTAGGAATTTCAGTGGACAGCAAATTAAGCTGTAGAAACCAGTGTCAGGAAGCTGCTGCCAAGGCCAATAAGGTAATGGCTTGCATCAAAAGGGGCATAGATGCCTGTGATTAGAACATAGTCCTGCCATATTACAAATCATTAGTCAGACCACACATGGACTACTGTGTACAGTTCTGGGCTCCTGTGAACAAGGCAGACATAGCAGAGCTGTAGAGGTTTCAGAGAAGGGCAACTAAAGTAATAACTGGAATGGGTGGACTAAGGGACCCAGAAAGATGATCAAAATTAGGGTTATTCACTATAGAAAAAAGATGACTAAGACTACTTTCACACTAGCGTTTAAGTTTTCTGGTATTAAGTTCCGTCATAGGGGCTCAATACCAGAAAAAAATACTTCAGTTTTGTCCCCATTCATTGTCAATGGGGACAAAACTGAACAGAACGGAATGCTTAAAAATGCATTCCGTTCTGTTCAGTTGCATTCCCATACCGGAGAGCAAACCGCAACATTTTGAAGTTTGCTTTCCGTCCTGAGATGCAGAGCAAGAGGGATCTGTCGTGACCCCCTCTCTAACACAATAGAAAACAGATCCGTCCCCCATTGACTTTTAATGGCGTTCATAACGGATCCGTCTTGTCTATGTTAAAGATAATACAACCGGATCCGTTCATAACGAATGCAGACGGTTGTATTATGAGTAACGGAAGCATTTTTGCTGAACCCTGCCGGATCCAGCAAAAACGCTAGTGTGAAAGTAGCCTAAGGGGAGATCTAATAACTATGTATAAATATATCAGGGGTCAGTACAGAGATCTATCCCATCATCTATTTATCCCCAGGACTGTGACTGTGACGAGGGGACATCCTCTGCATCTGGAGGAAAGAAGGTTTGTACACAAACATAGAAAAGGGTTCTTTACGGTAAGAGCAGTGAGACTATGGAACTCTCTGCCTGAGGAGGTGGTGATGGTGAGTACTATAAAGGAATTCAAGAGGGGCCTGGATGTATTTCTGGAGTGTAATAATATAACAGGCTATAGCTACTAGAGAGGGGTCGTTGATCCAGGGATTTATTCTGATTGCCTGATTGGAGTCAACGATGTCCTTAATATTTAACTTGTATGATTCAACTTGCAACTATTTATTACAATTTCAAAACATTTTTTTAAATATTTGATCTATTTTATGCATTTGAAGAACGGGTTGACCAATTTAGATCTACTATTTCCAAAGGAGTGTTAAAAATTTTATTAGGCAATCTAGTAAATTCTTTTTAGAAATTCTTCAGTTTTTGCTATTGATGAATAACATACCATACACAATTTCACATAAGTACTGCAGCAAAGGGAAGATCAGATCTTGTAAGGATGCAAGTTTTTTTGCAAGACAGTAGAACATGACTTCACCAATAGAAGTCACATTTCACAAGTCCTATTTAATGGCTCTTAGTACTCAGATACCTACAGGCTTGGAGCTGAGCTGAATTATGTAACAGCCAGAAGGTCGCAAGAAAAGATATATAAAACATGTATCGGATAACAAATACAGAATAATAAACTCACCAATGGAGGACAGAAAAATGGATGAGGATAGCAACAGATTATAGAACAGGGGGTTCTATCGTCTGTTGCCATCGTCATCCATTTTTCTGTCCTATTGGTGAGTTTATTATTCTGTATTTGTTATACGATACATGTTTTATATATCTTTTCTTGCGACCTTTTGGCTGTTACATAATTCATGGTTTGAGTTTGTGGGAAAATAATGTGGGATTTAGTGACCGCACAGATGGACCAGGGTTAACAATTCTACATGGATAACCTCTATACTAGCATCCCATCTTCAGATGTCTCAGTTCCAGAGGAATTTCAGCTTGTGGCACAGTGCAAATAAAAAACAGAGAACTTCTAGATTGCAAGTTGTGCAACCACTGAGATGGAAAGCGTGAGTGTGATGTGTAGTGAGAACTTCTTATTGGTCAATTATAAGGACAAAAGGGTTTCCATGTACTTATCACAAAATATGCTAATGGCAGTAACCCTTTCTCGGTATGAGGCACCTCTACTATTACCCCTAAGCCAGATTACTGACCTATAATAAGTACATTGGAGGGGATTGATAAAGCACCGAAGCTGTATAGTGCCATGGAGAGGATTAAACTGGGGTACAAAAAGCAGGCCATGCACGATGTACAGATATACAATGCTCATGCAACATCTCCATGTGAAGTCCAAACTAGAACATTGCTTCAGTTTAAAGAGGTGGTAATCAAGGCCCTAATATTTGACAATCAAGAAATGCAGAGCCCAGTATTTCTGGAACTGAAGATGTCTGTATTGTAACAGACCAACATTTACCTGGTGAAGCAAGAAAAGGAAGGACCCAAAAAAGTTGCAGAATGTGTTCCAAAAGAAATATATGAAAGGGCACAATTTCTCAATGTGAAACCTGACCCAAAAATCTGGCCTGTCCATAAAGGATTGCTTCAAAGTGTACCATACACCCATGGATTATTTTATACTTTGTATACCCTGTAATTTTACCCCCTTATTTTACCTTGATGTATTGAACACAGCTTGCATATTAACTTTCCACCATCCAATGCTCATTATCGAAATTAGGCCTCTTTCACACTTGCGTTGTCCGGATCCGTCGTGCACTCCATTTGCCGGAGGTGCCCGCCGGATCTGTAACAACGCAAGTGAACTGAAAGCATTTGAAGACGGATCCGTCTTCAAAATGCGTTCAGTGTTGCTATGGCAGCCAGGACGCTATTAAAGTCCTGGTTGCCGTAGTAGTAGTGGGAAGCGGGGGAGCAGTATACTTACAGTCCGTGCGGCTCCCGGGGCGCTCCAGAATGACGTCAGAGCGCCCCATGCGCATGGATGACGTGATCCATGCAACACGTCATCCATGAGCGTGGGGCGCCCTGCGTCACTCCAAAGCGCCCCGGGAGCCGAACGGACTGTAAGTATACTGCTCGCCCGCTCCCCACTACACTTTACCATGGCAAACAGGACTTTAGCGTCCTGGCAGCCATGGTAACCATTCAGAAAAAGCTAAACGTCGGATCCGGTAATGCGCCGAAACAACATTTAGCTTAAGGCCGGATCCGGATTAATGCCTTTCAATGGGCATTAATTCCGGATCCGGCCTTGCGGCAAGTGTTCAGGATTTTTGACCAGAGCAAAAAGCGCAGCATGCTGCGGTATTTTCTCCAGCCAAAAAACGTTCCGTTCCGGAACTGAAGACATCCTGATGCATCCTGAACGGATTTCTCTCCATTCAGAATGCATGGGGATAATCCTGATCAGGATTCTTCCAGCATAGAGCCCCGACGACAGAACTCTATGCCGGAACACAACAACGCAAGTGTGAAAGAGCCCTTAATGCAACACATGTGAAGTCAAAATGCTGATTTATACTCCTTGATCATTTTTATTTTTTAATTTCACCTCAGAGGCTTGGCCATAGTTGTCCAAATCTGTGAAACAACCAATTTAGGCCTCAAATGTGCATGGTGCTCTTGCCCTGCTATGTGCCCCAACATCAGTTTACAACCCCATATGGGGTAGTTCCATATGTGGGAGAAATTGCATCAAATTGTGGGGCACATTTTCTCCTATTATCCCTTATCATAATATAAAAAAATGGGGATAAATCAATATATTTCCAAAGTTTTTATTTTTTTTGTTTTCACAGCCCCATGTTAGGGTCCATTCACACGTTCGTTGTTTCTTTCCTGATCTGTTCCGTTTTTTGCGGAACAGATCTGGACCAGATCTGGACCCATTCATTTTCAATGGGTCCTGGAAAAAATCTGACATTAAGCTGTCCGTTTTTTTTAGGACCCATTGAAAATGAATGGGTCCAGATCTGGTCCAGATCTGTTCCGCAAAAAATGGAACAGATCAGGAAAGAAACAACGGACGTGTGAATGGACCCTTACAGTGGTTGTTCGGCCTTTTTAAGTGATTTCCTTTCTTCAAAATAGGGAGTCTATACCAGAGCTACAGAGCACTGTAAACATTATAATCAATGGGAGCAGCATTGCCTTGACAAGCTCCGACCACTACAATGCTGATGATACTCTGTAGCTCCAATGCCAACTTCCAGCTGATTGGTGACAATTGCGGGGCATCTGACTGCCACTGAAAAACTATTATCCTATCCTAAGGATTAGCTTTCACTTAAAGGGAACCTGTCACCCGGATTTTGTGTATAGAGCTGAGGATATGGGTTGCTAGATGGCCGCTAGCACATCCGCAATATCCAGTCCCCATAGCTCTGTGTGCTTTTATTGTGTAAAAAAACGATTTAATAGATATGCAAATTAACCTGAGATGAGTCCTGTCCCTGACTCATCTCACGTACAGGACTCATCTCAGGTTAATTTGCATATGTATCATATGTTTTTTTTTTACACAATAAAAGCACACAGAGCTATGAGGCTCTCACTTCTGCTCCTAGGAAAGCTGGGTGGTCCATCATAGCGCATCTCATTATGGCTTCCATCTTGATACACCTCAACTTCTCCTCTACTAGCTAGCTTTCTTTTCTCTTGAACCCCCTCTGCTACTCCGCACACGAGTAATTATTCCCCCCCTTATCTAAGAATCATCCCCTTTAGATTATGGATTCCCAATCAGGTAGGGTGGGTGTATTCGCATGCTAATAACATCATGACGTGATCTCAACTCCTAAAATGGTATAGAGCAAATAATGAAATAATATAATGTTGCCCATCTGCCTCCAGATGGCACTGCGGTACTGTAGGTGAACATCCCAACTTTTAAGCATTAAAATTAAATATCTAATAATACTTTCACAGGACCTCATTGACCTTTCTACCATAAATCACTGAGGAAGGTCTTTTCCTTACACTTTTAATTACCTATATCCTGGACTTGTTGGAGTTGACTGTCTTCTCCTATCTTTTTTAAATATGGGTTGAGCGGCTTTGATGCTTGGCATCGGAACTTGTACATTTTATTTATCTACATCCATGAATAACTACTGTTTTGGAATCCAATTAACTTAAACTTACTTTGTTTCTGTACCTTCTAAATGGTAAATACATGGTGTAACATATATATAAATCGATACATTGTTACAAATAAGTAACACATTATGTGAATTATTGATTAACATATGTTGTAAACTAAATATACCATACAGAGATATATATATATATATATATATAATATAATTATGTATATATAAATTGAAGCTCATACAGCAGGTGTGCTCCAAGGACATGAGTCCTTATCAAGTAACCATGTTCCCTCCAGACAGACATGTTTCAGGGAGTTGGCTTACTCCTTAACAGATGGTCTCATATCTGTAGCACTAACTTTTAATACAATGTCCGTTTATGTTCGCAATTATTATATTTTTTTTATATAGACTGAACTTGCCATGAACTCATCTTGGCCTCCTCAGCCACATAATATAATTTTGGTTCAAGTTGATCTTATTCTTAAAGGCAATGAGATGAGCATTAATTTTGATTATAATGTCATTAGATAATATTGTATACGTATGAAAATGCCCAACAACACAATGGACCGGAGTGGACTTTACTGACCTCTATAGGAAAGTGATGATCTTTAATGATAAAGAGATAACTTCAGTACAGTGATCTGTACAGACCAAAAAGTGGTGCCTATGATTAGACCTTGTGGCGAGTGTGAAATCTGCAGGATTTTGTTTAAATATACAGATGTACCCGAGCTAAAATTGACTCTGATAACATGTGTCATGGTGTTATCGTGTGACAAAAGCCATTGAAATTTATTGAAAAAGTGAATTAACATTTTCTTGATATTGTTTAATGTGTCAAGCATCAAGTTTAGCTCGGTTACATCTGTAGATATTGATGTGGAAAATTGTTTCACGTGAAAAATGTCAATAACACATAATAATATGTGACTTAAACAATAGGTAATTTTCTGATGACACATTCCCTTTATGGCATCATGCACATGATCCTGTGCTGGCCGGTGCCTGTATTGCGGACCGCATGGGTCCACAATCCAGGTGATACAGTGCGGAGGAACGAGGTGGAAGGCCACAAAAGATCTATGGTGTCACGAGAGGCAGGCGGTGGGCTACTCGTCCCCAGCGCCGCCTATGATCCCTGTTCTCGCGGCAGCCAGGACATTCGCGGCATCCGGCTGCGCTCTCCTGTCTTCGGCGTCCCGGTTGTCATGGTGACAGGGGACGCGGTACATCCGGACGCACTCCTCCTGCGTTCCCCGTCACCATAGGGACCAGGTGGGGCTGAGCGCCGAGCTAGGCACTCGGCGCTCGGCTACTGTCAGGGAGGAGGGATCACGTCACATGACCCCTTCCCTCCACCATTTAAACGACCAACCTGCTGGGCACAGGTTGCCTGTGATTTTCGTCTCTTGGGCTGTGTGTTATTATTAACATACATTATCTGACCTCTGGTATTGACCTTGATTTGTTTCCTGACACCCCTTCTGCCTGCTCCTTTGACCTTGATGCTACCTCCTGGATTATGACCTCGGCTCGCTCTCGGATTTGTCTCTGCCTCCTCCCTTGTACTGACGTGACCTCCTGGACTGACCTTGGCTAGTTGACCTGCCTTTGCCCTTCCCATTTCTGGGTACCTTGTTTGTCTACCTCCCTGTCTGCTCAGTTGCTACTTCTCGTTTGGCTGTCCGCTTCCCTCGCTGTCTCTATCCTCTCTGCTTGCACTTACGCAGGTCAGGGACAATCACCCAGTTGCGCCCCGTCACCTAGGGTGGGTGGTGCAAGTAGGCAGGGACAGGGGTGAGGGTGGTAGTCCAGGCGGTGCACTTCCTCTCTATCAACCTACCCGTGACATATGGAGTGTTATATGCGATTGTGCACTGAAGCTATTGACAATTAAAATCAGTAAGTATTGCAACAAGTCTAGGACTGGGTGTTTATCCTCTCCAAAACCTATACTGAGGGCATTGATAGGGAATACTGGGAATTTGCTACTATAATACCTCATACACAGGAATATATGACTCATTGTGTGTTCTGAAAACATTTTATCAGAACAATCATTACCTTCAGTGATTTTGTGCTACCATAGCCCCTATGCAAGATTGGAACAGATTAGCTAGCTTTTATTTACTTTGTGCATTAATGAGACTTGGGTGCCCATGACCTTTTGCTGATTCACGAGATGCCCTTCTTTGGGCTACTTTTGGTAGGAACAAACTGCTGCATACAACACACTAAGCAGCGTTAAGCACAGATTGTGTACTGGATGCTTAAATTATCCCACCCCTTCACGGCTGCACATGTTACAAAGTGAAAGTAAGAAGCCCGGAAACACAAGATCATCCATAATGCCGTGCAGCCAGTCAATCTGCTGATAGCCATCTTCTTTTATGTCACAGCTTTATAAAACCCTCATCCTGTGCGGTCTTCGCTATTGTCCTGTAAGCTGAGCATAGGGAGAGACGTGGCAAGCGCTCATGTGCTAGGGACAGTATTGCTGAAAAGGATTAATAGAAGAATATTGGAGAGGGAGACTGCAGGGACAGTGCAGGGAGACTTGTTCAGTTTTACTTATTTATTCCTAAATTTACTTATTCCTACATCAGCTGTAAATGTAATTCAATACCAATAAGATGGAAGCCTTTATTACTCCAGTGCCAACCAATACCATCCAGTCTGCACCCCTTGGGGGCCAGGCCTTAATGATGACCATCCTTTGCTGGCTTTACGTCTTCCAAATCATCATTCAAAGTCTACATGTCCTAGAAAAGTTAGCAAGATGCAGAGAGAGGAGGATCTGGATGTTCAAGATGACATATTCTCATCGATATTAGATTGTTAGGAAACGGGGAAAAAGCAGATGGCAGTCTGATTAATATTCAGTGTTTACTGTCAAATAACCTGCAGGAGATTGCAGGCAAGAACAGCAATATTCTGCATATTTTTACGTATAACAAGTTGACAGGCACACTATTATATGGAAAATTGTTCATATAGAAGAGAAATCAATTTAATACATAAAATTAAAATAATTGATTAAAATATGGATATCCATATAATTCAACACACCTAAATAGTAATGGCACATAGAATGCAGATAATATTGTATATTAGAAAAATCACATAGTTTGTAATTAATATAAATGGCTGTTATGTCCTTTTGCCCACTCCTTTGTTCATCTCAACATAGTCACAATCAATATAATATATCCACATAAAAAGTTAATGTAGGGATTAATAGTTCTTAGTCCTAGTTAGTACATTACCTGGGTCTTAGTAGTATATATTATTGATGAATGGATATGTTAATAAATAAATTAGGAACTTAACTTAAATTACAAAATTAATTACAAACTATGTGATTTTTCTAATATACAATATTATCTGCATTCTATGTGCCACTATTTGGGGGTGTCGATTTATAGGGGATATCCATATTTTAATCAATCATTTTTATTTTTATTTGTTTTATTTTATGTATTTTAATAAACTGATTTCTCTTCTATACGAAGAATTTTCCAGATGATCGTGTGCCTGTCAACTTGTTATACATATTGTGACAACTGTCACTTAGCTCTCCAGGATCGCCGTCTTCTCCACTTAGACGGTTGGCACACCTCAAGAAGCTGCTCCAATACTGCAGATTTGGGTGCAAACTGGCCACGACCAGCTTTATTGGCACTTTTACAACAGTCCAAACAAATCATAAACATAAATCCTCAGCCGTCTGGCCACTGACTACACTGACTACTTCTCCCTCTCAGCTCCCCAAACACAACCTGGTGCTTACCCTACACAGGGTTAGAGGGTCCTGGCTCCCACAGGCCTTGACATACCCTGCTCCTTCCCTAGACTGGGAAGCCCAGGAAAATATGGGCTGAACTCCTCAGCTGGCTGCTAACTATCCTCATTACCAGCCTGGCTGCTGCAGACAGAGGGAAAACCCTATTTCTCTAGCCTTTCTGTTTCTCTCCCAGCTTCCTCTGGGTGAGATACACCATTTTAATGGCCCTCATATAGCCCTCTTGCCCCTCCACTGCCCCCTCCCCTGATAAAGGCCGTAGGACTTTTCACATTACATAACCTCCCTCCAGGGTCAAAGCATACATTTGGAAGCATCTAGGGTCACCTCTGCAGTAGGCATACCATATATATTACCTTCTATGAGCACCTCCTCTACATGAGGTTGTTGACCTTTCTCTCTGGAAGGTCTGTCATCTGTTTTCTCTCCATCATTATCACACAGCTCATCACCCTGGGCTTGTGGAAGTGCTACTTCAACAATTGCAAACAGACATTCAGTAGTTAACTCTTTGACCACTGACAGTGCTGAGCCTCGATTCTCACTTGGCTCTTTACTCTCAGTATGACTCACCCTGAGCTCTGGTACCTGAGTCTCATCCCATTCAAGCTCATATGTTGGGGTATTCATCACAACATGTACCACATCATTCTTCATAATCTTATCTTCGTTGTTACCACAGATAACCTGGTCTAGATCGCTTGTAACATCAGTGACCGGGACACACATTACATCTGCACCCACAGGACCAATCTTGCCATCCCCTTCGGTGGCTTCCCTCTCAACCAGGGAATGAGAGAGCTCTGCGGGGGTCTGAGCTTCTACATTCCACTCACAACCTGCAGGGGGCAGCATTTCTACTAAACACACTTCTCTACCATAGACATCTTCCTTGGTGGTGTTATACAGCAGGTTACTACAGACAACTGACACCTATAAGGAATTTCCCAAAAATATCTCTGGCTCATTACCAGCGAACAACACCACATCCATCAGCGTGCAGACCTTACTGATGTTATCATCCAGGCACTCAAATGTATTATCTTGAGCTACATTCACCCCGGTATGATCCTCCATATCCTGCAGCATATCCTCACTCTCTGAGCTGATATCAGTCACAGCACATACATCACATATACAACTTATGTCATTATCAACCCTGACCTCTATGGGCACACATGAGCTAATCCTCACGTTGGAAATTTCCTCAGTAACCATATCTGCTTCAGATTTTGCAATAGTTTTATCAACCTCAGGTTTAACCATCCTGCTGGTGACAGAGACGTTACCAGGAGCAACGGTGCAGGACCAAAGGCAGAGGCGTAGTCAGACATGGAATGTGTCAGGGCAGGTGGCACAGGTACAGGTCAGGCAATCCGGCTCGGTAATAGGAGAGACAAAGCAAGCAGTCAGGGATCAAACGATAAGCAGAGTCCAGGAAAGAAGTATAGGTCAGGAGCACACGTGAGTATCAGGAACTAGCAAGCACAAGGACCTTGACACTGAGGCACCTGGGAAGGGGGTTGAGCCACTTAAATATGTGCAAGAGAGCCAGAGTTGGTCAGCAAGGTCACCTGACCTAACCCACACAGCCCAGGGAGAGTGATGGACTCTGACCTTAGAACAGTGTAACACAAAACCAGCCAAACTCATGCTGTGTCCAGGGCTGATTGGAAGCTGTGGAGCGGAATCCTCAAAGCAATGACACCTACAGAAACAGAGCCCAGGACCGCAGAGGTGAAATGGGAAGCACCGACCACAGATCACCGCTGAGCGCGGTGCCCAGGACCGCGGCGATAAGCGGGGGAACAGCGGCGTACAGCAGCTGCTGTTACTGCAGTGACTTTCTATCCTGCAGACCCCTGTGAGGGAGACATCTCAGCTGGTTTACCTGCCAGTTCACACGCTGCTTTTACCTGATCAGGTTTTGTGCCTATTTCCTGAAACAAAGGCAGGTTAGACATAGTATGTAACTCTGCATTGCTATTTCCACATAACAGTTGTCTCTTTTTCATCAGACACCTTTTCATTTAACCCGCTGTTGCCCTAGCCGTTTTCTCACCCAGCTTCCTCTGGGTGAAATACACCATTTTAATGGCCCTAATATGGCCCTTTGGCTGCTCCATCAATACAGAGAAATAAGCCATTGTATTACATAAACAATATGCATATTGCCCCCCCCCCCACACCTAACCAGCCAAACCCAGTTAAACAGCCCCTGTTTAACCACTTCACATCCGGGCCATTTGCTCCCTTCCTGACCAGGCCTAATTTTGCAAATCTGACATATCTCACTTTATGTGGTAATAACTTTGGAACACTTTTACTTATCCAAGCCATTCAGTGATTGTTTTCTCGTGACACATTGTACTTCATGATAGTCCTAAATTTGAGTTAATATATTTCACCCTTATTTATGAAAAAATCCCAAATTTACCAAAAATGTTGAAAAATTCGCAATTTTCTAAATTTCAATTTCTCTGCTTTTAAAACCGAAAGCGATACCTCATAAAATATTTATTACTTAACATTCCCCACATGTCTACTTTATGATGGCATTTTATTTTTTTAAAACGTTAGAAGGCTTAGAATTTTAGAAGCAATTCTTAAAATTTTTAAGAAAATTGCCAAAACCCACTTTTCAAGGACCAGTTCAGGTCTGAAGTCACTTTGTGGGGCTTACATAGTGGATACCCCCATAAATGACCCCATTGTAGAAGCTACACCCCTCAAGTTACTTAAAAATGATTTTACTAACTTTGCTAACCTTTTAGGCGTTCCACAAGAATTAAAGGAATAGGGAGATAACATTTCTAAATTTAACTTTTTTGGCAGATTTTCCATTTTAATCATTTTTTTTTCTTTAACACATCGAGGATTAACATTCAAACAAAACTCAATATTTATTACCGCGATTCTGCGGTTTACAGAAACATCCCACATGTGGTCATAAACTGCTGTATGGGCACTGAAGAAAAGGAGCGCCACATGGTTTTTGGAAGGCAGATTTTGCTGAACTGGTTTTTAGATGCCATGTCCCATTTGAAGCCCCCCTGATGCACCCTTACAGTAGAAACTCCCAAAAAGTGACCCCATTTTGGAAACTAGGGGATAAGGTGCCAGTTTTATTGGTACTATTTTTGGGTACATATGATTTTTTGATCATTCATTATAACACTTTATGGGGCAAGGTGACCAAAAGATTTGTTGTTTTAGCACAGTTTTTATTTATTTATTTTTGCAGCGTTCACCTGAGGTGTTAGATCATGTGATATTTTTATAGAGCTGGTGGTTACGGATGCGGCGATACCTAATATGTATATTTTTTTAAATTTATTTAACTTTAACACAATAATAGCATTTTTGAAACAAAAAAATATGTTTTACTGTGTCCATGTTCTGAGAGCTATAGTTATTTATTTATTTTTTGTGATTTTCTTATGTAGGGGCTAATTTTTTGCAGAATGAGATGACAGTTTTATTGGTATCGTTTTGTGGGACATACGCCTTTTTGATCACTTGGTGTTGAGCTTTTTGTGATGTTAAGGGACAAAAATAGCTTTTTTTGACACAGTTTTTTTTTTTTTTTATGGTGTTTATTGGACTGGGTGGATCATGTGATATATTTATAGAGCCAACTGTCACGGATGCGGCAATACCAAATATGTCTATTTTATAATTTTTTTTTCTATTTAAATTTATTTTTATTCCTTACTTGGGGAAAAAGTCAAGGGGGGTGAATACTTTTGCAAGGCACTGTAAGTGGTCAATTCCCCTTCTTAGGTGCCTGAGCATCAAAGGTCCTTGTGTCCTGCAAAAACTGCTGTTGTCTGTGCTGGTGTTCCTATATACCTAAGCCATGTTTCTGGGCTCTGCTACCTGTTTGATTCTTACCTGCTCTGGCTCGACTCTCCTGTTGCTAACCCAGATTGCCTGACTTGTCCCTGTGCCTCTTGCCCTGACCCATTGCTTGTTTACCTCAACCTTCGGTTCTGCATTGTTGCTGCTGGTTATGGCTTGGCCTACTGACTATGATTGTACCTCTGGTACCTTGCACCAGGGGTACTGTAAAGAATGAGGGGTTAGAGGAGGTTGGTCATGTGGCACAGTGGGTTCACACCCGCTGGTTTGTGACATTTCCATTGTCAGTCATGTTTAATAGAATGTGTGGGCAGGAAACAACAATACTTTTTCCAGAAATCAGCTTGTGTGCAACTGGAACTCCAACCTGAATAAGTTGCTAGCAGAGCAGTCATTGCCATACTCCTGAATTACATTGTCTTCAGGGAACTGATGGCATGCACTCTGCCTCAACGGAGGATACCTAGCTGCCAATATTTTTTTTTTTAAAAGACATCTCTGCCTTGTATCCTGATGTGTTGAAGAATGTGATCTGCTCTTTAAAATTGTCAAGATGAACGCCAAAATCAACACGCAAAACAGCTGTTATGGACAGGGGCATTGCATGTCTTGTGCAGCAGCAGCAATGCAGCATCACAACAACGAGGCCAGGTTCTAGTGACAATTTTGTGTTTGTGTCGGAGTAGTTCCCACATCAGGCACTAATTCACCTCCTTAACATCCTCATCAATGGATATAATCCCATTCACAACAAAAACAGTGTAGAACGTTGCAGCCACACCGTATTCCTCCTTTTATATGCACAAACTGAAGTGTAGCCATGCTGTCTTGGCACTGATGAGCCTAGGCAAGAAAAGACACATAGATCAGCTCAGCTGCTGCATCTCCTACTGCCACTACTACTACCCCTACACAGCTATATATCTCAAGCCTTATCTGTTGGGACACATACTGTACTGCTGTTGTTGTGGCTACTGCTGCCACTACTATTGCTCCTATATAGCCACATATCTCCTGTCCATCAGGTTCCATATTAGCTACTACTACCCCTACACAGTTGCATATCTCTTGCCTTGTCCATCAGGTTTCATACCGCAATATTGCTGCTCCTGAAAAAGGGAGACCTTTTATATTGCTTGTTCATTTAACAAAGGCAATAACGATAAGACAGAAGAAGCTCAAAAGATTCATAGCAAGAAATGGAAGCAGCTGTCCATAGGATCACTATAAGCAATACACTCCAAAGAGTGAGTTTTTTTAAAACAATGGCCAGAAAAAAAAGCTATTACTTGAAATAAAACATAAAAAAACACATTTGGAGATTGCCATAAAACATGTGTCAGATTCGCTAAACACATGGTAGATGGTTCTCCGCTCAGATGAGACTAAAGCCTCATTCACATGTCAGTGATTTCCATCAGTGATTGTGAGAAAAATCCAGGAGTGGAGACTACAAAGACATGAGGTATAAGGGAAAGTTCTGCACCTGTTCCGTGTTAGAGCCACACCTGGTTTTGGCTCACAATCACTGATAAAAATCACTGACCAAAACACTGACATGTGAATGAGGCATCAAATTGATGTTTTTTTGTATGTTTTTTTACCCCATGGGAAACACTATGTGTGGCATAAACCGAATACTTCCCATAAACCAAAGAACACCATTCCTACAGTGAAGCATGGTGGTGGAAGCATTATGTTATGGGAATCCTTTTTAATATGCTTAAAGGAAAGATGGACGGCAGTAAAAACAGGGAAATTCTTGAGAATAACCTGTTTTAAACTGTCAAAGATTTGAGACAGGGACAGAGCTTCACCTCCCAGCAGCAGAATGACCCTATCAATACTGCTAAAGCCACAAAGGAATGGTTTAACCCCTTAAGGACTCAGCCCTATTTCACCTTAAGGACCAGGCCATTTTTTGCAAATCTGACCAGTGTCACTTTAAGTGCTGATAACTTTAAAACGCTTTGACTTATCCAGGCCATTCTGAGATAGTTTTTTCCTCACATATTGTTCTTAATGACACTGGTAAAATGAAGTAAAAAAATAATAATTTTTATTTATAAAAAAATACCAAATTTAAAAAAAAAATCTAAAAAATTGCAAATTTCCAAGTTTCAATCTCTCTACTTCTATAATACATAGTAATACCTCCAAAAATAGTTATTACTTTACATTCCCCATATGTCTACTTCATGTTTGAATCATTTTGGGAATGATATTTTATTTTTTGGGGATGTTACAAGGCTTAGAAGTTTAGAAGCAAATCTTGAAATTTTTCAGAACTTTTCAAAAACCCAATTTTTAGGGACCAGTTCAGGTCTGAAGTCACTTTGCGAGGCTTACATAATAGAAGCCACCCAAAAATGACCCCATTCTAGAAACTAAACCCCTTAAGGTATTCAAAACTGATTTTACAAACTTTGTTAACCCTTTAGGTGTTCCACAAGAATTAATGGAAAATAGAGATACAATTTCAAAATTTCACTTTTTTGGCAGATTTTCCATTTTAATATTTTTTTTCCAGTTACAAAGCAAGGGTTAACAGCCAAACAAAACTCAATATTTATGGCCCTGATTCTGTAGTTTACAGAAACACCCCATATGTGGTCTTAAACCGCTGTTCGGCCACATGGCAGGGCGCAGAAGGAAAGGAATGCCATACGGTTTTTGGAAGGCAGGTTTTGCTGGACTGTTTTTTTTTACACAATGTCCCATTTGAAGCCCCCCTGATGCACCCCTAGAGTAGAAACTCCATAAAAGTGACCCCATCTAAGAAACTACACCCCTCAAGGTATTCAAAACTTATTTTACAAACACGTTGTTAACCATTTAGGTGTTCCACAAGAATTAATGGAAAATAGAGATACAATTTCAAAATTTCACTTTTTTGGCAGATTTTCCATTATAATATTTTTTTTTCCGGTTACAAAGCAAGGGTTAACAGCCAAACCAAACTCAATATTTATGGACCTGATTCTGTAGTTTACAGAAACACCCCATATGTGGTCGTAAACCACTGTACGGGCACACAGCAGGGCGCAAAAGGAAAGGAATGCCATACGGTTTTTGGAAGGCAGGTTTTGCTGGACTGTTTTTTTTGACACCATGTCGCATTTGAAGCCCCCCTGATGCACCCCTAGAGTAGAAACTCCAAAAAAGTGGCCCCATTTTAGAAACTACGGGACAGGGTGGCAGTATTGTTGGTACTAGTTTAGGGTACATATGATTTTACACTTTTTGTGAGGCAAGATAACAAGAAATAGCTGTTTTGGCACCGTTTTTAATTTTTGTTATTTACAACATTCATCTGACAGGTTAGATCATGTGATATTTTTATAGACCAGGTTGTTACGGATGCGGCGATACCTAATATGTATACTTTTTTTTTATTTATGTAAGTTTTACACAATGATTTCATTTTTGAAGCAAAAAAAATCTGTTTTTGGGCGATTACCTTGGGTAGGGTATGATTTTTGAGGGATGAGATGATCGTTTTATTGGCACTATTTTGGGGTGCGTGTGACTTTTTGATCGCTTGCTATTACACTTTTTGTGATGTAAGGTGACAAAAAATTGTTTATTTAGCACAGTTTTTATTTTTTATTTTTTACGGTGTTCATCTGAGGGGTTAGGTCATGTGATATGTTTATAGAGCCGGTCGATATGGAAGCGGCGATACCTAATATGTATACTTTTTTTTCCCTATTTTTTACCAATTTTTTTCACTTTATTTGGGGAAAATGAAGTTTTTGTTTATTTTTACTTGAAACTTTAAATTTTTTTGGGGGAAAACTTTATTTTTTAAACTTTTTTTTTTCACTTTATTTTTTGTCCCACTTTGGGACTTGAACTTTTGGGGGTATATTCCTTTGCAATGCATTCCAATACTTCTGTATTGGAATGCATTGGCTGTATGAGTAATACTGTGTGTATTACTCATACAGCTTCCGGGGCCTGTGAGATCCAGGGGGCTGGATCTCACAGGCTCTTCACCGGAAGGCAGCGCAGATGCCTCAGGAAGGCATCGCGCTGCCTTCCATGCCATCGGGTCCCCCCCACAACCCCATGGGGACCTGATGGCACCGCCGCCGCATCAGGTAAAAGCCGCAAACCGCGATCGCCGACATGGGGGGGGGAATCACGGGACCCCCCCGCGCATTTAGCCGAGGTGCCTGCTCAATGATTTGAGCAGGCACCTTGTTCCGATCACCGCCGCCCGGTGGCGGTGATCGGAACAACACGTGACGTACCGGTATGTCATGTGTCCTTAAGGACTCAGGAAACATGCCGTACCGGTGCGTCATGTGTACCTGAGGGGTAAAAGGGAAATATTTAAATGCCTTGAAATTGTTGAATCATAGTCAAGAACTCAGTACAACTGAGAGTTTGTGGTATAACAAGCTGGGCACAAGTGACTGCTGGCCACAAGTGAAAGTGATCTAACTAGAAGAAGCTGGAGATATTTCACCTGGATGTTTGCCGAAAACTCTTGTGTTTAGACATGTTACTCCAAGAGAAACATACCTCAATAGGCATCTTTAATTGCTACAAAAGGTAGCTCCACAAAGTATTGACTTTCAGGGGGTGAATACATCTGATTATTAAAGTTTTAATAGGGGTGTGTAGACATTTTATATCCACTAGCAATGATGGCCAGTTCGCAGTGTTTGCCCGCGAACACATGCGGGCTGCCATCTTAACTCACAAGTCCGGCGAGGCAAAGGTTAGCCCTTACCTGTGCCTCTGCTGCGAGCCGGTCTAAAACTAATGTGGTCACCGGGAGCAGGCAGTTCCAAGAACAGCCCGATGAAGGCCCCCGGCGGCTGTTCTCGGAACTGCCTACTCCCGGTGACCGCATTTGTTTCAGACCGACTCACAGCACAGGTAAGGGCTTACCTGTGCCTCGCCGGACTTGTGAGTTAAGATGGCAGCCAGCATGTGTCCACGGGCGAACACGGCGAACTGGCCATCACTGTCCACTGGTATATATATAGTACCTGCAGTCTTCGTACATTTCTACAGCCATCTTGGTTGCTGCCTTTTTCCAGTGCATTTAGAGCAGGGAGAAACGTGACAGGCGCTAGAGACGGTGTTAGGAAAGACTTTATTTTGCTGAAAAAAAGATTTAAAAGTTCAGGGAAAGATTATTCAAAGTGTAGGAAGAGGATAGGAAGGCATTATCCACACTGTAGGAAGAGAGCAGGGATCAATAGGTTGAGTGTAAAGCTTGGGTAGGAAGAAGGAAGGAAGAGGCACTCTGATACAACCTGTATATCACATAAAGGAAGGCCTCATTCGCATTGTGGTAAAATTGTTCAGGTAGTGGGAATCATACACTCATAAAGCCTATGCATTAAGTGAAAGGGCTGTCCAAAATTTCAAGTAACCAGTACTCCAATACACCCTTTATTACACATAAAGGAGGGTATCATACACACCCTTGAAAAATTATAAATGATGGCCTGCTGGTGATCCTCAAAAACATTAGAAGCAAGGGCCTGCTGGTGACCCTCTAAAACATTAGGGGCGAGGGCCTGCTGCTGATCTGACCAGCTAAAACATTAGGGGTTAGGGTCTGCTACTGAGCTGACCATCTAAAACATTAGAGGTGAGGGCCTGCTGCTGAGCTGACCATCGAAAAGAATATGGTTGAGGGCCTGCTGGTGAGCTGACTCTCTAAAACATTAGGGACGAGGACCTGCTGCTGATATGACCATGGAAAAAATTATGGGCGAGGCCTGCCGATAAGCTGACCATCAAAAAAATTATCGTTGAGGGTCTGCTGCTGAGCTGACTCTCTAAAACAGTGGTCCCCAACCTTTTTTGCACCAAGGACCAGTTTCATGTCAGATAATTTTCCCAGGGACCGGGGGGGGTAGGTCTTGGGCGGGGCTTAGGGAGTGGGCGGGGCTTAGTGTGTGCTGGTCGGCGCTGACTGATTCACGCGCATAACAAAACACAAGGTTCATGTTAAAATAGATAACTATTACATTTATTATTTAAATGTGACTCAAAACTGACTAGGGTCTCTGCTGCACTGCTGATATTTTCAAGGTGACATGGAAAAGGAACTGCAGGTCATTCTCCCACTCACTCCCTCAGATACTATCTAGATGAGGACAACAACCCCAACCCCCGCCTTCATGTTCATTTCCATTGGTGAGGCAATGAGACCTAACCAATCCCTCCCTCACTAGCCCTTTTCAGCTTTCATATTGGTGGCAGTGGCTGGCCAGCATCACAGTTGGAAGGAAGGAACACTCTCCTTCCAATCCGCTGTACAGCCGCACGCTGTGTGTGATATGCGTCTGGTGCAGTGGCGTAACTAGAATTCTATGGGCCCCAGGGCAACCTTTGAATTTGGGCCCCCCTGTGGCAATAATAACCATGAGAACCACCGTGCCCCTCATGTGGCCGACGTGGTTATTATTGCCAAAGTTTTGTCAGTCGCCCCCTTTCTCACTATATTTCATTTTGCCCCCACTCCTATATATTTCATTTTTTGCCCCTCTCTGTATATATTTCATTTTCATTTTGCCCCCTCATTATTTGCTGCCCCTGCCCTCATATGGCCGGCGTGGGCCCCCCTTTCTGAATTCAGACATTAGTGCCGGTTATTATAATGTGATCTGATATTAGGGCAGGGGCAGCAAATAATGAGGGGGCAAAATGAAAAGGAAATATATAGAGAATGGGGGCTAAATGAAATATAGGTAGAGAGGGGCCACTGACAAAACTTTGGCAATAATAACCCAGTTATAATTGCCAATGTTTTGTCAGAGGCCCCCTCTCTACCTATATTTCATTTTGCCCCACTCTCTATATATTTCAGTTTTTGCCCCTCATTATTTGCTGTCCCTGCCCTGCCCTCATATGGCCGGTGCGGGCTCACAACTTTCTGAATTCAAACATTAATGCCACTGATCATCATCTGCCCCCCGTACTTGCAGGCTGTGGCTGGCTTCAGTTCAGTGCGCAATCCCGTGGCTCTGCCTGCGGCGCACCGCCGTGTCATTCCAGCAGTGATCCCGCAACGCGAGACCCGCCGCAGGAGGTCACGGGTCTCGCGGGATTATAACAGGTTATGAAGCGCAGTGCAGGCACACTCAAAATATAAGTAGGGCCCGGCCGCCGCACTGAAAAAAAGCACTTGCGGGGCCGCGGGCCCTCCCCCCTGCCCGCCCCTGTCCTGGCATCTCCCCTCCTCTGTATTGCCGCGGCCCAGCAAACAATCTTCCAGGGCCCGGTCCTGGGCCGCGGCCCGGTGGTTGGGGACCGCTGCTCTAAAACATTAGGGGTGAGGGCCTGCTGCTGAGCTGACCATCTAAAAAAATATGGTTGAGGGCGTGCTGCTGAGCTGACCATCGAAAAAATTATGGTTGAGGGCCTGCTGCTGAGCTGACCCTGTAAAACATTAGGAGGGAGGGCAGCCTAATGAGCATGTTGATATGATGGAGGAGGAGGAAGAGAAAAAAAAAATGAACCATATATCCTTTTTTTGTGATGGAAGGGGTGCATGGGAATACAATGTGTTCAATACACCACAAAAGCCACATTTAAAGTGCCTTTATATTCAGCCGGTTTCCTCTGGTGGAGTAGAGAAGTCAGGGGCAATCCAGTCCTTGTTCATTTCGATAAGAGTCAACCTGTCAGCATTTTCAGTTTACAGTCGGATGCACTTATCAGTTATTATGCCCCCAGCAGCACTAAATACCAGCTCTGACAAAACGCGGGTGGCAGGGCAGGCCAGCACCTCCAAAGCATAGAGCGCCAGTTCGTGCCACATGTCCAGCTTGGACACTCAATAGTTGTAAGGCACAGAGGGAACATTGAGAACGCTAACACGGCCTGCTAAGTACTCCTTCACCACCTTGCAAAACTTTTCTCTCCTTGTGCCACTAGGCCGCGCATCAGGGTAAGGGTGCTGGAGGGGTGTCATGAAACTGTCCAAGGTCTTGAAGAGTGTTGCCCTGCCTCTGTTGGAACTGCTATGTGTTCCCCTCGTTTCCCCTCCTCGGTTGCCCAAGGAACTACGAACTCTGCTGCCAGCGTTGTCAGCTGGAAATTTTTGGAGCGATTTTTCCACAAGGACCTTCTGGTATTGCACCATTTACTATTCCTCTCCACCACAGGAATGAGAGATGAGAAATTCTCTTTGTAGCGGGGGTCGAGAAGGGTGAACAACCAGTAATCGATGTTGGCCAAAATGCATATAATGCGACGGTCACGGGAAAGGCAGCATAACATAAAGTCAGCCATGTGTGCCAGAGTCCCAACAGACAAGACTTTGCTGTCCTCATCAAGAAGATGACTCTCAATCTCCTCATCCTCTTTCTCCTCTTCGGCCCATACACGCTGAACAGATGTAATAAACCTGCTTGTGTACTATCCTCTGTAGCGGAGGCAATCGTCTCCTGCTCCTCCTCCTCCTCATCATCATCCAATTTGTGCTGAGAAGACCAACTAAGGGTGGTCTGGCTATCACCCTATGTACTGTCTTCCCCCATTTCCACCTCTTCCACATGCAAAGCGTCCACCTTCATTGTGAGCAGCAAGCGTTTCCGTAGACACATAAGGGGGATGGTTACGCTGATAATAGCGGCATTGCCGCTCACCATCTGTGTTGATTCCTCAAAGTTGTGTAAAACCTCACAGAGGTCAGACATCCATGCTCACTCGTCGCTTGTGAAGAGAGGAAGCTGACTGGAAAGGTGACGACCATGTTGCAGCTGGTATTCCACTACTGCCCTCTGCTGCTCACAAAGCCTGGCCAACATGGTGGAACGTGGAGTTCTAGCGCATGATCACGTCGCACAAAAGTTGGTGAGCTGGCAATTGCTAGAGCTGCTGCATTTTTGCCAGACCAGCGGCAGCTGTAGATGACTTTTGGAAATGGGCACACACGCGGCGAACCTTCACCAGTAGCTCAGGAAAATTGGGGTAGGTTTTGTGAAGCTGCTGAACCACTAAGTTGAAAACGTGGGCTAGGCATGGTATGTGTGTGAGCTTGCTGAGCTTCAAAGCCACCACCAAGTTACGGCCATTATCAGACACAACCATGCCACAGCTCAGTCTGGTCCCTTATACCATGCCACAGCTCTGCAGCATTGTGCTGTTTGTCACCTAATCATATTAGTTTTAGCACGGCCTGTTGCCACTTCCCCACTGCAGTACTACACTGCTTCCAGCTACTGAATGATGGCTGACTGGTGCTGCAAGATGAGAATTCAGAAGTGGAAGTAGAGGAGAAGGTGTAGGAGGAGAAGGGGGGGGGGGGGTTGCAGCCATTAATGTAGGTGGTGGCGGACACATGCTAGTGTAAGGCGGGGAACGGCAGACCAGGAAAAATAGTGGCGGCTGGGGACTGAGTAACGAGGGCCCGCCACCGGCTTCAAGCTGCTGAAAACCTCAGTGTCCACAGGCCTAAATGGCAACATTTCCAGGACCAGCAATTTGTAAAGGTGAGCATTTAGTGCTATGGCCTATGGGTGGGTGGCTGGGTATTTGCGCTTTGGTCCTAACACCTGGGGTATGGACATCTGTACGCTGCGCTGGGACACAGAAGTGGATGTGCTAGCTGATGGTGCTTGCAAAGGACAAGGTGCAGGGTGGGAGGCAGCCTGCGTCTTGGAAAGGGGATCCGCCAGCTCGTAACACAGGGGAAGAGGAGGTAGTAGTGTGACCCGCAAACACTGATTGAGGACCCAGGCATTCGGCTCACCTATTCGGGTGCTTTGATGCCATGTGGCGGATCATGCTGGTGGTGGTGAGGTTACTAGTGTTCACGCCCTTGCTCATTTTGGTATCACACAGCTTGAAAATGACAATTCTTTTATCGTCCGCACTTTCCTCAAAAAAGCGCCAGACTGTGGAACACCTACCGATTGGCAAGAGAGATTGTCGCAAGGGGGAGCTCCGGCTAACAGTTGTGGGCCTGTTTGGTGTGGCCCGCCTTCTCCCTTTTGCTACCTCACTGCCTCACAGCCTGTTGCGGTGCTGCGGATCCCTTCCCCTCTGTACTGCTGTCCTCGCTCGGCTTGCAACCTTCCCAGGTTGGGTAATTGATTTCATCGTCCACCACCTCCTCTTCCACTTCCTCATTCTGGTCATCCTCCTGACTTGTTAAACTAACAACAATCTGTCACGGCCATGCCCATGACCGTGACTTCTTTACCGCATGCAGTTGCCTGCGGTTTTGTATGGGTGTTCAACCACGGGTGAGGGCCGCTTGTTTGTGGCGGCCTCACTTGTGGTTGCCGCGGGCAACTAGTGTTGTAGGTAGCAGCAGAGCAGCCTGAGCGTCGCTAGGCAGCTTGCTGTCCTGGCATGCGGTCTCACCTGACTTTCTTTATGTTAGGTGTGTGTGTTGTGTGCATGGTGTATTTTGTATTGTGTGCACTTCCCCTTTATGTGTCTTTCCCTTCTATGGTACTGGAAGGGTTAACTTCCTTCCCAGTGTGTGTGTGATGTCACTGGGTGTGTCCAACCTTTGGGTGTGGCCACTTGGGCCTATATAGACCCTCTCTTTAGCAGAGCTCAGTAGGTTGTTTCAGTCTTGCTAGCTGGAGCAGCCTCCTGTCTTTTCTATCCGCCTGTGAGAGCCACCACTGTGGTCATAAGTTTAAGTTTAAGTTTAGCTAAGTCTGTGTGATGTTCGGTTTATGTTTTCCTGTATTATTCAGTGCTGCCATGTATCTGGGTTCCGGTGTGTGGATGAGTTTGTGCTGACTTCTGTTTGCTATTTGTGGACTTCAGCTTTCCTGCACACGGATCCAGTCAGCAGGGCTGTGGCAGGTGGCTGGAACTAGTGCAGCGCCTGCCATATACATAGGCTTGCATTTGTTCCCCTTTTCCCAACAGCTTGGCCAGTGAGACTCCTGCTCCTCCGTGCCTAGGAGGAGTAGGTCGTCTTACCCTGACTCCTAGCGCAGGGACCGGACGGAGGGTGAGTTAGGGATCCGAGGTTCCTGCGCATGGGTCCTCCTACCTTTAAGGTCGGCCCATGCAGTTAGGAGTTAGGGTCAGGGTAGGGACGCTGTTAGGAGGTGACCTGCTCCCTATCCTGTTCTCCTGGCTGAGCAGCCATAACATCACCCGGCACGCACGGCTGAGGATTTCCCCCATCCTCAGCCGTGACACAATCTCACTTATTGACAACTGTGTTTCATCCTCATCATCAACCTTTTGAGACACTAATTGCGGTTGACTTATTGGCAACTGTGTCTCATCATTATCATCCACCTCGTGAAACACTAATTGCAGTTCCCCACCGTCATGTTCTTGTGACTGTGGATGCTCAAGAGTTTAGGCATCGGTGCACACGATCTCCTTAAGTCCCTCTTCAAGCGAGCTTGGCGAGAGGACCAAATCAAGGAATGGTGATAGAAAGAGCTCCTCAGAATATCCAAGAGTGGGATCACTTGTTTGGCAAGACTCTCTCCATGGTGGGAGGAAGGAGGATCAGTGTAAGGATTCTGTTGACCAGACTCTTGGATACTGAGACTGGACTTTGTGGAAGACAGGGTTGTGCTTAACTGACTGGAAGCATTATCTGCTGCAATCCAACCGACCACCTGGTCGCACTGGTGTGACTTCGAGAGTGGTGTCCTGCGCCACCCTGCAAACTGGGACATGAAGCTAGGTATCGTGGATGAGTGTGTTTCTTGTGCTCTGGCAGCAGGCACAGTTTAACCGCGCCCAGGGCCACAGCCTCTGCGTGCACCATCAGCAGCACCGCCACTTCCCATCCCTTACTGCTCGCCTTGAGCATATTAAATGGTATATTTGCTTGCAAGTATGTCACATGTACAGTAGTGCAGGTCTTGTAAGTGTATGCTCAAATTAATGAAACTGAATGTCACTGATATTTATGATGTGCAAAATTATATAGGAGATGTAGCGCAGATAATGTCGCTGTGACAAGCGGCTAATAAAAAATTACAGTGAGTGTCGCTGATATTTATGATGTGCAAACGTTATACAGGAGATGTAGCGCAGGTAATGTCACTGCTGTCACCAAAGGCTCATAAAAAATTACAGGGAATGTCACTGATATTTATGATGCACAAACACTAAACAGGAGATGTAGCGCAGATAATGTCGCTGTCTGAAGCGTCTACGGAGAAAGTATACTGGATGTCACAGATATTTTCAGGATGCGCCAACATTATACAGGAGATGTAGCTCAGGTAATGTTACAGTCTGCAGCAGACACCATCTACGGAAAAAGTACACTGAATGTGCATGTTAAACTGGAGATGTAGCGCAGATAATGTCGCTGTCCGCAGCATCTACAGAAAAAGTACACTGGATGTCACAGATATTTTTAGTATGCACACACGTTAAACGGGAGATGTAGCGCAGATAATGTCGCTGTCCGCAGCAACTACGGAAAAAGTACACAGTTTTTTTGGGGGGCAACTGTTATATCACACCATTTGAAATTAGTTTCCAGTAGCATTTGTCCCTCTGCATAGCTGCAGTATCTCAGCAGAACCACACACATATTCTGCATTTGCACTATATATAAATTATATTATAGGTATATCACACCCCTACTTCAATCAGTTTTTTGGGGGGCAACTGGTATATCACAACAGTTGCAATTAGTTGTTCCAATAGCGTTTGTCCCACTGTATAGTTGTGGTATCTCAGCAGAACCGCACACAAATGCTGCACAATACAAATGCACTATATAGAATTTATATTATTGGTATATCACACCCCTGCCTCAATAATTTTTTTTGTGGGGGGGCAACTGGTATATCAGTTGAAATTTGTTGTTCCAGTAGCGTTTGTCCCTCTGTATAGCTGCGGTATCTCAGCAGAACTGCACACAAATGCTGCACATGCACTATATATAAATTATATTCTAGGTATGTCACACCAGTTGAAATAAGTGGTTCCAATAGCGTGTGTCCCTCTGTATAGCTGCGGTATCTCAGCAGAACCGCACACAACTGCTGCACAATTCAAATGCACTATAAAATACTTTCTATGTTAGAAAGTATATTATAAGTATATCACACCCCTCAATATGTCACACCTATTGATAGCACACCTATGCCAGTCCTTAAAAAGACTTTTGTGGCCCTATTAGCTAGCGTTTGGTGTCTCTAACAGTCTGTCCCTGCTCCACACAGCAACCTCTCCCTACATTGGCAAAATTCTGAATGTAAAATTCGGCCAGATCGGGTTTATTTATAGGGTAGGGGATGTGTCCATGTGCTGAAACGTCTCAATTGGCTGTCCTGCCCCACCTGATGGATGTGTCATGGGTCAAAGTTCGGCACAATACAAAAGAATATGGCACCGGCGGAAATCACCATCGGCGAACCACGAATGAGCAAAGTTCGGCGCAAAACGACCACCGGGCGAACTGCAAGGCCATCTCTAGCTGCTACCTTACAACTCTGTGGTCTCCTCATACTGCTGCCGCCTCACCACTCAATCATTCGGCCATTCCTCATGCGATTTCCCCCCCCCCCCCCGTAACTGGGCCACTATGTTGACGACTCATGCGATTCCTTATGCGATTGACTCATTTGATTCCCACACTCACCACTCTGTGACTGGGTCACTGTGTTGGCGACTGATGGGATTCCCACCCTGGCCACTCTGTGACTGATCCACTGTGTTGACGATTCCTCATGCAATTCCCAACCTCACTACTCTGTGACTGAGCCACTGTGTTGACTCCTCATGCTGTTGTCACCTCACCACTCGGTCTTGGTGGCACTACTTGTTTCAGCGTGTAACAGAACAGGATCTGTGAAAATCTATGTGGAATCAGCTGAGGATGGTGTAAAAGGAGTGTTCTTCTTCTTGACGGTAACACTGGCCTGAATGGCTGAGTTCACACTTGAGTTATTTGGTCAGTTTTGGCCCTGAAACTGACCAAATAAGTTAAGTGTGAAGTGATTCTAACAGTAGCGTCTATCATCTGTGTGTCATACTGACTCCCTGTACTGTTTCACTAGCACAATGGGCTCCCTATTCATGTTTTTTTCAATGCACAGTATTCTACACTACTATTCAGGCTTTCTGCAACAAGGAAATAGCAGTTTTTTTAATGCGATTCATCACAAATAAATTTGGATTAAATCTTTTTGGAAAATTTGACGAACCGAATGAATAGAATTTCTGAGAAATTCCCTCATCTCTAATAGCCATGTATGGAGCTAAAGATTCGTTAGCAATATGCGTTATGTAGATAAATGAACAGGGTTCTTTCACAGCAGGCGGAATTCGCTCATCACTAATATAGTGCATTGGTAAAGAAACACAGTTATAACAATTTTTTCTAACATTGTACTCATAATGCAACTCATTTGAGCGAAAAATATACTTGAAAAAGTACTCTGCGCTGCCTGAGTATGAAGTGTTGGTCTGTCTGTTTTGTGCATTGGATTTGTTCCAATGATGTGCAGGAGGCCAATTCATATCCTCGATTTTTTTTATTCGATTTTTTTCTATAGGAAAATCGCTAGTTGAACTATATATGACGGGAGTCACACATTGTTTATTTTATTTTTAACTGCCCCTATAACATTGACTTTCACAGAGCCCAAACTGTGACCTCCAAAACTCCCAGCCCCCCTTAACCGTGACCTCACCAGCACCCCGCTCCCTTAACTATGACCTCCACAGTGCCACACCAAACTTAGCAGTGATCTCCACAGAACCCAACCTCCTTAACAGTAAACTATAACAGTGAAGAAAAATGACTGAGTTGTTGTTAGTAGGGATGAGCGAACACGAACTGTATAGTTCGGGTTCGTACCGAATTTTGGGGTGTCCGTGACACGGACCCGAACCCGAACATTTTCGTAAAAGTCCGGGTTCGGGTTCGGTGTTCGGCGCTTTCTTGGCGCTTTTTGAAAGGCTGCAAAGCAGCCAATCAACCAGCGTCATACTACTTGCCCCAAGAGGCCATCACAGCCTTGCCTACTATTGGCATGGCTGTGATTGGCCAGTGCACCATGTGACCCAGCCTCTATTTAAGCTGGAGTCACGTAGTGCCGCACGTTACTCTGCTATGATCAGTGTAGGGAGAGGTTGCAGCTGCGACGTTAGGGCGATATTAGGCAGATTAACTCCTCCAAAAGACTTCATTCTGTGATCGATCTACAGCTGTGGATCATTGAAGTGCTATTATTGACTTGCTCACTTTTTTGAGGCTGCCCAGAGCGTTTTTAGATCACTTTTTTTCTGGGGTGATCGGCGGCCATTTTGTGACTTGTGGTGCGCCAGCACGAGCTAACACCAAGTGTATTTAACCATCGATAGTGTGGTTATTTTGTGCTATATCCTACATCAGCTGCAGGCTGAGCCTGTGTCACCGAAGTGCATTTAACCATCAACAGTCTGGTTATTTTTTGGCCATATACTACATCAGCTGCAGGCTGAGCCTGTTTCACACAAGTGCATTTAACCATCAACAGTCTGATTATTTTTTGGCCATATACTACATCAGCTGCAGGCTGAGCCTGTGTCACCGAAGTGCATTTAACCATCAACAGTCTGGTTATTTTTTGACCATATATTACATCAGGGGCAAGTTGAGCCTGTCACCCAGCGCCTAAAAAATAGACCTGACATTTCTATTCAACCAAATCTGCACAGTTTTAGCTGGTCAAGTTATTTGTAGTGACCGTCAAAGCAGACTTTTTGTTCTGGGTTGAAAAAGCATTCCCAAATTTGCCATTCTGAAAATAACTAGTTTGTGGTATTTCAGGCCTACTTGAAATCTATCCCAAAAAGAAAATCTTCCATTAAAGTTATTGATAGTATCATTCAGAAAAACCTAAGACACACGCTAGCGTGCTGATAGAAGTGTCATTCTGTGATTAAACCTATAACTGTCACACAGCGCAAAAAAAAACAGGTCTCAGATCTCTATTCAACCAAATCTGCACAGTTTTAGCTGGTCAAGTTATTTGTAGTGACCGTCAAAGCAGACTTTTTATTCTGGGTTGAAAAAGCATTCCCAAATTTGCCATTCTGAAAATAACTAGTTTGTGGTATTTCAGGCCTACTTGAAATCTATCCCAAAAATAAAATCTTCCATTGAAGTTATTGATAGTATCATTCAGAAAAACCTAAGACACACGCTAGCGTGCTGATAGAAGTGTCATTCTGTGATTAAACCTATAACTGTCACACAGCGCAAAAAAAAACAGGTCTCACATCTCTATTCAACCAAATCTGCACAGTTTTAGCTGGTCAAGTTATTTGTAGTGACTGTCAAAGCAGACTTTTTGTTCTGGGTTGAAAAAGCATTCCCAAATTTGCCATTCTCAAAATTGTGGTGAACGGGAACAATGAGGAAAACATCTAATAAGGGACGCGGACGCGGACGTGGACATGGTCGTGGTGGTGTTAGTGGACCCTCTGGTGCTGGGAGAGGACGTGGCCGTTCTGCCACAGCCACACGTCCTAGTGAACCAACCACCTCAGGTCCCAGTAGCCGCCAGAATTTACAGGGATATTTGGTGGGGCCCAATGTCGTTCTAAGGATGGTAAGGCCTGAGCAGGTACAGGCATTAGTCAATTGTGTGGCCGACAGTGCATCCAGCACGTTCACATTATCTCCCACCCAGTCTTCTGCAGAAAGCGCACAGATGGCGCATGAAAACCAAGCCCATCAGTCTGTCACATCACCCCCATGCATATCAGGGAAACTGTCTGAGCCTCAAGTTATGCAGCAGTCTCTTATGCTGTTTGAAGACTCTGCTGCCAGGGTTTTCCAATGGCATCCACCTAGCCCTTCACCAGGGGTGGAAGAGATAGAATGCACTAACGCACAACCACTTATGTTTCCTGATGATGAGGACATGGGAATACCACCTCAGCACGTCTCTGATGATGACGAAACACAGGTGCCAACTGCTGCGTCTTTCTGCAGTGTGCAGACTGAAAAGGAGGTCAGGGGTCAAGACTTGGTGGAAGACGATGCAGGGGACGATGAGGTCCTAGACCCCACATGGAATGAAGGTCGTGCCACTGACTTTCACAGTTCGGAGGAAGAGGCAGTGGTGAGACCGAGCCAACAGCGTAGCAAAAGAGGGAGCAGTGGGCAAAATCAGAACACCCGCCACCAAGAGACTCCGCCTGCTACTGACCGCCGCCATCTGGGACCGAGCACCCCAAAGGCAGCTTCAAGGAGTTCCCTGGCATGGCACTTCTTCAAACAATGTGCTGACGACAAGACCCGAGTGGTTTGCACGCTGTGCCATCAGAGCCTAAAGCGAGGCATTAACGTTCTGAACCTTAGCACAACCTGCATGACCAGGCACCTGCATGCAAAGCATGAACTGCAGTGGAGTAAACACCTTAAAAACAAGGAAGTCACTCAGGCTCCCCCTGCTACCTCTTCTGCTGCTGCCGCCTCGGCCTCTTCTGCTGCTGCCGCCGCCTCGGCCTCTTCCTCTGCCTCTGGAGGAACGTTGGCACCTGCCGCCCAGCAAACATGGGATGTACCACCAACACCAACACCTGCGTCATCAAGCATCTCAACCATGTCACACGGCAGCGTTCAGCTCTCTATCTCACAAACATTTGAGAGAAAGCGTAAATTCCCACCTAGCCACCCTCGATCCCTGGCCCTGAATGCCAGCATTTCTAAACTACTGGCCTATGAAATGCTGTCATTTAGGCTGGTGGACACACACAGCTTCAAACAGCTCATGTCACTTGCTGTCCCACAGTATGTTGTTCCCAGCCGCCACTACTTCTCTAAGAGAGCCGTGCCTTCCCTGCACAAACAAATGTCCGATAAAATCAAGTGTGCACTGCGCAACGCCATCTGTGGCAAGGTCCACCTAACCACAGATACGTGGACCAGTAAGCACGGCCAGGGACGCTATATCTCCCTAACTGCACACTGGGTAAATGTAGTGGCGGCTGGGCCCCAGGCGGAGAGCTATTTGGCGCACGTCCTTCCGCCGCCAAGGATCGCAGGGCAACATTCTTTGCCTCCTGTCTCCTCCTCCTCCTACTCAGCTTCCTCCTCCTCTTCTTCCACCTGCTCATCCAGTCAGCCACACACCTTCACCACCAACTTCAGCACAGCACGGGGTAAACGTCAGCAGGCCATTCTGAAACTCATATGTTTGGGGGACAGGCCCCACACCGCACAGGAGTTGTGGCGGGGTATAGAACAACAGACCGACGAGTGGTTGCTGCTGGTGAGCCTCAAGCACGGCCTGGTGGTGTGCGATAATGGGCGAAATCTCGTTGCAGCTCTGGGACTAGCCGGTTTGACGCACATCCCTTGCCTGGCGCATGTGCTGAATTTGGTGGTGCAGAAGTTCATTCGCAACTACCCCGACATGTCAGAGCTGCTGCATAAAGTGCGGGCCGTCTGTTCGCGCTTCCGGCGTTCACACCGTGCCGCTGCTCGCCTGTCTGCGCTACAGCGTAACTTCGGCCTTCCCGCTCACCGCCTCATATGCGACGTGCCCACCAGGTGGAACTCCACCTTGCATATGCTGGACAGACTGTGCGAGCAGCAGCAGGCCATAGTGGAGTTTCAGCTGCAGCACGCACGGGTCAGTCGCACTGCGGATCAGACCCACTTCACCACCAATGACTGGGCCTCCATGCGAGACCTGTGTGCCCTGTTGCGCTGTTTCGAGTACTCCACCAACATGGCCAGTGGCGATGACGCCGTTATCAGCGTTACAATACCACTTCTATGTCTCCTTGAGAAAACACTTAGGGCGATGATGGAAGAGGAGGTGGCCCAGGAGGAAGAGGAGGAAGAGGGGTCATTTTTAGCACTTTCAGGCCAGTCTCTTCAAAGTGACTCAGAGGGAGGTTTTTTGCAACATCAGAGGCCAGGTACAAATGTGGCCAGACAGGGCCCACTACTGGAGGACGAGGAGGAGGAGGAGGTGGAGGAGGATGAGGATGAAGCATGTTCACAGCGGGGTGGCACCCAAAGCAGCTCGGGCTCATCACTGGTGCGTGGCTGGGGGGAAACACAGGACGATGACGATACGCCTCCCACAGAGGACAGCTTGTCCTTACCTCTGGGCAGCCTGGCACACATGAGCGACTACATGCTGCAGTGCCTGCGCAACGACAGCAGAGTTGCCCACATTTTAACGTGTGCAGACTACTGGGTTGCCACCCTGCTGGATCCCCGGTACAAAGACAATGTGCCCACCTTACTTCCTACACTGGAGCGTGATAGGAAGATGCGCGAGTACAAGCGCACGTTGGTAGACGCGCTACTGAGAGCATTCCCAAATGTCACAGGGGAACCAGTGGAAGCCCAAGGCGAAGGCAGAGGAGGAGCAAGAGGTCGCCAACGCAGCTGTGTCACGGCCAGCTCCTCTGAGGGCAGGGTTAGCATGGCAGAGATGTGGAAAAGTTTTGTCACCACGCCACAGCTAACTGCACCACCTCCTGATACGGAACGTGTTAGCAGGAGGCAACATTTCACTAACATGGTGGAACAGTACCTGTGCACACCCCTCCACGTACTGACTGATGGTTCGGCCCCATTCAACTTCTGGGCCTCCAAATTGTCCACGTGGCCAGAGCTAGCCTTTTATGCCTTGGAGGTGCTGGCCTGCTCGGCGGCCAGCGTTTTGTCTGAACGTGTATTCAGCACGGCAGGGGGCGTCATTGCAGACAAACGCAGCCGCCTGTCTACAGCCAATGTGGACAAGCTGACGTTCATAAAAATGAACCAGGCATGGATCCCACAGGACCTGTCCATCCCTTGTGCAGATTAGATATTAACTACCTCCCCTTAACAATATATTATTCTACTCCAGGGCACTTCCTCATTCAATACTATTTTTAATTTCATTTTACCATTATATTGTGGGGCAACCCAAAGTTGAATGAACCTCTCCTCTGTCTGGGTGCCGGGGCCTAAATGTGTGACAGTGGCCTGTTCCAGTGGTGGGTGACGTGAAGCCTGATTCTCTGCTATGACATGAATACAGATTCTACGCTGACATAAGGCCAGATTCTCTGTTACGGGACCTCTCTCCTCTGCCTGGGTGCCTGGGCCTAAATGTGTGACAGTGGCCTGTTCCAGTGGTGGCTGACGTGAAGCCTGATTCTCTGCTATGACATGAAGACAGATTCTGCGCTGACATAAGGCCAGATTCTCTGTTACGGGACCTCTCTCCTCTGCCTGGGTGCCTGGGCCTAAATGTGTGACAGTGGCCTGTTCCAGTGGTGGGTGACGTGATGCCTGATTCTCTGCTATGACATGAAGACAGATTCTGTGCTGACATAAGGCCAGATTCTCTGTTACAGGACCTCTCTCCTCTGTCTGGGTGCCGGGGCCTAAATGTGTGACAGTGGCCTGTTCCAGTGGTGGGTGACGTGAAGCTTGATTCTCTACTATGACATGAAGACAGATTCTGCGCTGACATAAGGCCAGATTCTCTGTTACGGGACCGCTCTCCTCTGTCTGGGTGCCGGGGCCTAAATGTGTGACAGTGGCCTGTTCCAGTGGTGGGTGACGTGAAGCCTGATTCTCTGCTATGACATGAATACAGATTCTGCGCTGACATAAGGCCAGATTCTCTGTTACGGGACCTCTCTCCTCTGCCTGGGTGCCTGGGCCTAAATGTGTGACAGTGGCCTGTTCCAGTGGTGGGTGACGTGAAGCCTGATTCTCTGCTATGACATGAATACAGATTCTGCGCTGACATAAGGCCAGATTCTCTGTTACGGGACCTCTCTCCTCTGCCTGGGTGCCGGGGCCTAAATGTGTGACAGTGGCCTGTTCCAGTGGTGGGTGACGTGAAGCCTGATTCTCTGCTATGACATTAAGACAGATTCTGTGCTGACATAAGGCCAGATTCTCTGTTACGGGACCTCTCTCCTCTGCCTGGGTGCCTGGGCCTAAATGTGTGACAGTGGCCTGTTCCAGTGGTGGGTGACGTGAAGCCTGATTCTCTGCTATGACATGAATACAGATTCTGCGCTGACATAAGGCCAGATTCTCTGTTACGGGACCTCTCTCCTCTGCCTGGGTGCCTGGGCCTAAATGTGTGACAGTGGCCTGTTCCAGTGGTGGGTGACGTGAAGCCTGATTCTCTGCTATGACATGAATACAGATTCTGCGCTGACATAAGGCCAGATTCTCTGTTACGGGACCTCTCTCCTCTGCCTGGGTGCCTGGGCCTAAATGTGTGACAGTGGCCTGTTCCAGTGGTGGGTGACGTGAAGCCTGATTCTCTGCTATGACATTAAGACAGATTCTGTGCTGACATAAGGCCAGATTCTCTGTTACGGGACCTCTCTCCTCTGCCTGGGTGCCTGGGCCTAAATGTGTGACAGTGGCCTGTTCCAGTGGTGGGTGACGTGATGCCTGATTCTCTGCTATGACATGAAGACAGATTCTGTGCTGACATAAGGCCAGATTCTCTGTTACAGGACCTCTCTCCTCTGTCTGGGTGCCGGGGCCTAAATGTGTGACAGTGGCCTGTTCCAGTGGTGGGTGACGTGAAGCCTGATTCTCTGCTATGACATGAATACAGATTCTGTGCTGACATAAGGCCAGATTCTCTGTTACGGGACCGCTCTCCTCTGTCTGGGTGCCGGGGCCTAAATGTGTGACAGTGGCCTGTTCCAGTGGTGGGTGACGTGAAGCCTGATTCTCTGCTATGACATGAATACAGATTCTGCGCTGACATAAGGCCAGATTCTCTGTTACGGGACCTCTCTCCTCTGCCTGGGTGCCTGGGCCTAAATGTGTGACAGTGGCCTGTTCCAGTGGTGGGTGACGTGAAGCCTGATTCTCTGCTATGACATTAAGACAGATTCTGTGCTGACATAAGGCCAGATTCTTTGTTACGGGACCTCTCTCCTCTGCCTGGGTGCCTGGGCCTAAATGTGTGACAGTGGCCTGTTCCAGTGGTGGTTGACATGATGCCTGATTCTCTGCTATGACATGAAGACAGATTCTGTGCTGACATAAGGCCAGATTCTCTGTTACAGGACCTCTCTCCTCTGTCTGGGTGCCGGGGCCTAAATGTGTGACAGTGGCCTGTTCCAGTGGTGGGTGACGTGAAGCCTGATTCTCTGCTATGACATGAAGACAGATTCTGTGCTGACATAAGGCCAGATTCTCTGTTACAGGACCTCTCTCCTCTGTCTGGGTGCCGGGGCCTAAATGTGTGACAGTGGCCTGTTCCAGTGGTGGGTGACGTGAAGCTTGATTCTCTGCTATGACATGAAGACAGGTTCTGCGCTGACATAAGGCCAGATTCTCTGTTACGGGACCGCTCTCCTCTATCTGGGTGCCGGGGCCTAAATGTGTGACAGTGGCCTGTTCCAGTGGTGGGTGACGTGAAGCCTGATTCTCTGCTATGACATGAAGACTGATTCTGCGCTGACATGAAGCCAGATTCTCTGCTATGGCATGAAGAGACTGATTCTCTGCTGACATGAAGCCATATTCTTTGCTATGGCATGAAGAGACTGATTCTCTGCTGACGTGAAGCCAGATTCTCTGCTATGTGACCTCTGTCCAATTGATATTGGTTCATTTTAATTTTTTTAATTTTTATTTTAATTCATTTCCCTATCCACATTTGTTTGCAGGGGATTTACCTACATGTTGCTGCCTTTTGCAGCCCTCTAGCTCATTCCTGGGCTGTTTTACAGCCTTTTTAGTGCCCAAAAGTTCGGGTCCCCATTGACTTCAATGGGGTTCGGGTTCGGGACGAAGTTCGGATCGGGTTCGGATCCCGAACCCGAACATTTCCGGGAAGTTCGGCCGAACTTCTCGAACCCGAACATCCAGGTGTTCGCTCAACTCTAGTTGTTAGCCCTGCGCTCCGTGCCTGGGCTACTGGCCCTACATGCGGGCATGGGCGCCGGGCTCCATCATTTCCTCCTGTTGCCAGGCACCATACTGACAGCAGATAGCTTAACTGTTGTATCTGTGCTCCATACCAGAGTTTACTTCCTGCTTGAGTCCTGTACTGTTATTAGTGTGTGCACGGGCATGTCTCTCCTCCCTTGTGAGGCAGCACGTACATGTCCTCTATCTCCCCAGTCTGGCTGGGTTGCAGGAAGCATTTTAAGGCACTTCCTGCCCCCAGGAAGGAGCCTGAGCAATCTTGGTCACTAGCTTGTCTAGTTCCTGGTGTGAAGGTGTTCTGGAAGTTTCTGCTTTTCTGTGCACAGGGCCCTGCTTCTTGATTTAACAGAAATTTGCTTGTTTACCACCTGCCTCTGACCTTGGACTTTTATTATGGACTTTGATTGATAGGTGCCTGCCCTGACCCCAGACTTCCTGACTACGTCTTTCCCCTCAGTGCTTGCACCATCTCTGCACTATCTCTGATCCACTGGTCATCTACCACTGACCCGGGGACTGCTCTGGAATGGCACCTGGTAACTACCCTAATGGCCAAGCCTATCCTCATCATCAGAGGCTCTAGTGAAGACTAGGTAGTTACTTAGTCATGCCCTTCCAGGGTATAGCCGGTCAGTGGCGCAGTGGGTCCACACCAGCATGCATAACAGTTGTTATGGAAATATGGTATAAAATGTTTTTTATTTATGTTGTTTTTGTCAGTGAGGTGAAGAATGAAGAACCTATAAGATTTTATTGTCATGTGACCATGTGCATGTCAGGATAGAAGTGAAGGACCTGCAAGCTTCTATTCGCTAATACAGGACATGTGATGGTGCCATATTTGCATTTTTTGGGAATAGGTACCTCCTAGAGAACCTTTATGAAAACCTTCCCAGACACCCAAGGTACCTATGTGGCAAATCAGGTGTCCAACAGTTCAGGCGTTTGGTTGCCTGTAGAGGACAGGCAGAAAGACCCACATTGATTTTTATAATATACACTGAACAAAAATATAAACGCAACATTTTCGGTTTTGCTCCCATTTTGCATGAGCTGAACTCAAAGATCTGAAACATTTTCTACATACACAAAAGACCCATTAATCTCAAACATTGTTCACAAATCTGTCTAAGGGCTCATGCACACGACCATATGATATGCCCTCCGAGACAAACGGTCTGTGAGCAGGCCATATGTCCCGGAGCGGCATACATCATAGGTTACTATGATACTGTGCGCATTGGGCCGCCCGCAGGACTATAGTCCTGCACTCATAAGATCATAGAGAGCTCCGGTGTGCATGATGTATGCTGCTCATGGACTATATGTCTCTGAGGGCATACGGTCGGGTGCATGAGCCCTAAATCTGTGTTAGTGAGCACTTCTCCTTTGCCGAGATAATCCATCCCACCTCACAGGTGTGGCATATCAAGGTGCTGATTAGACAGCATGAATATTGCACAGGTGTGCCTTAGACTGCCCACAATAAAAGGCCACTCTGAAATGTGCAGTTTTATCACACAGCACAATGCCACAGATGTCGCAATGTTTGAGGGAGCGTGCAATTGGCATGCTGACTGAAGGAATGTCTCCCAGAGCTGTTGCCCGTGCAATGAATGTTCATTTCTCTACCATAAGCTGTCTCAAAAGGCGTTGAAGAGAATTTGGCAGTACATCCAACCGGCCTCACAACCGCAGACCACGTGTAACCACACCCGTCCCAGGACCTCCAAATCCAGAATGTTCACCTCCATGATCGTCTGAGACCAGCCACCTGGACAGCTGCAGCAACAATGGGTTTGCATAACCAAAGAATTTCTGCACAAACTGTCAGAATCCATCTCAGGGAAGCTCATCTGCATGCTCATCGTCCTCATCTGGGTCTGGACCTGACTGCAGTTTGTTGTCGTGTTCTGGTTCTGATCAATGGTCAGGTAGGTTGATACACTACTCCAAATTAGATAGATAAATACGTGCATGCATGGCGAGAGAAATAATACTGACACTCTATATAAGGTCAGCGCATAACTCTAATTTATTAGTTGGGGGCTTCACATAATATACCCTCCATATTAGTGGGAGGAGTGGGCTCACATGATTGGTCTTTTAGCAATAAGGAATGCAAACAGGAAATAAGTTTAAGGCATATATATGATAGACTCGGACAGACATCATTTTGTAAGTGACACGCAAGTGTCCATTATATTCCATAACAGTCCCCCCTTGGATTCTTGATTGTAGAACTTTCCCTGCCTAGTGAACCCCTGGGAATACCATTCGCAATCCTCTTCACACACAGTGGCGACAACCTACCCCTTTTGGGTAGACTCCCGGTTAATCTGACTTATGATAGTACCCTGGGATTCATCTTTCCCTATCTCGGTACGAATCGTAATTGGTGGCGGAACTTGTGTTGAATTCTTTGGTTTCCATTTCTTCTTCACCATATAGCAGCATGATGGGCTGTTCAGGAGTTGAAGTCACAATTTTTTCACATATTTTTCGGACACAGGGTACAATGCAACATAACACTACTGACATTAATACTAGCATCAAGACTATCACCATACCTATCTGGGTGAGGAAAGATTTTCAATTTTTGAACCATCCAAAGTACTCATCCCATGGGTCTGGTATACCTGAGTTACGTTTTAATTCCTCTGAGAGGTTAGTAAGCTTGTTTATTGCTTCAGTTACCTTCCCTTTGGGGCCAGTGTTATCTGGGATGTAGGTGCAGCAAGTTTCCCCAATTATTTTACAAACTCTCCCAGTCTCAGCTAGGATCATATCTAGGGCCATCCTGTTCCGAAAGGCCACAGCAGAAGTAGCCTCTAACTGTTCTACAATTCCATTTAGGGTATCACAAAGTTTACAAATCTTTGCTGATTATAATGTAGGTCTTTCAGGTGGAACATGCCCATGTCTCCAGCAGTTACCCCCATCCAGGTGCCTATAAGGTATGTCCCTGTGTCATTGAGGCTGGGGTTTTCTATTGTGAGGGTAAGTGGCATGTTGGAGCCTGTCTGTCTACTTGGGTGGCATCTTCCACTCTTAAACAGTGTCATGCGGGTAAGCAAGGATTTACCCATTTTGTCTTTTTTGTCTCGGGCACTCTGAGGTCTGTATCCCCATGGGTCACCCGTGTTCCACCCAACTGCTGACCACGAGTTACACTGTTCCCCATATGGTTATCAGTGAAACAGATGTATGTGTATCTATGGCTGCCCGTTTGGTACATGCTACATTGCCATGCTGGCATTGGGCACAATACTAGACTGTAGTAATCGAATTTGAAGGTAGCCACGTGCGTACTGGAGGAACTAAACCAGAAAGTGGTCAATATGTAGCCATCCTTCTCTTTTTGTTGGGTGATGGCCACTTGTCCTCCTGTCTTTGGAAGATTCTGTGTATATGTGACCGTGCCCTGTAGGTGTAGACAAAAAGTAGGAGAGCGATAACTGTTGCAAAAGGCATCATGCAGATTCAGCTGTGGTTTCCTCGATATCAGGAGCTGGCACTCATATTCTATTGCAGTGTGATGCATGGATCCAGTTAGGTCTCCCCTCAAGTTTTACAGAAGTTGGGGTGGTCAGCAGCACCTGGTAAGGTCCCTTATATCGTGGTTCGAGGGTGCTTCTAATATGCTTCTTGACCACCACCCATTCTCCAGGTTTCAGAGTGTAGCTTCCTTCTAGGGAGTTAGGATCTGGAATGGAAGAGAAAACTTGTGCATATATGTTAGACAATTGTTTACTCAGAGCTATCACATATTTGGCAACAGATTCATAATGCATTTGCAACTGTTGCGGGAAATACTGTCCCATTCTTGGCCCTGTCCCAAATAGGATCTCGTGTGGCGCCAGATTGTGTGGAGGCCTTGGTGTGTGCCTAACTAAAAAGAGAGTGCTATAGGCAAGCACTGAACCCAATTGAGCCCTGTCTCCATGGTCACCTTCAACATTTTTTACTTCAACAACCCATTCAATCTTTCAACTTCGCTGCTGCTTTGGGGCCTGTAGGGGGCTTGATATGCCAAGTGCGACCCTACCATTTCCCAGACTTCTTGGGTTAATCTGGCAGTGAATGCTGGTCCCTGATCACTCTCAATGACTTCAGGTACTCCGAACCTACAGACAAGCTCCTGTATCAGTATTTTAGCAGTAGTAGTTTCTGTCTGATTTTGGACGGGGTAGGCTTCTGGCCACCCAGAGAACAAGTCTATCACTACCAGCACATATTGAAACCCTTGGCACATTGACATCTGGATGTGGTCGATTTGTATCCTCTGTAAGGGATATAAGGCCTTTGGGAGACATTTCCGGGGTGTGGGCTTGGTTCTACCTGGATTACACTCTGCGAAGATGAGGCACGCTTGAGTATGTCTCAGCAGGACGGGGGTGATCCCTGGGGCCACCTATATTTCATCAATTAGCTCTTTCATGATGGTTTTGGATTGGTGGGATAGAGAGTTCTGGGTAGGCATACTCTGGTATAGGTATAGGCAGGCGTATGTTATAGACAACGAACACAGGTGCATTTTATTGATGGCATTTTGAATGCACAGAGATACCATGACAAGATCCTGAGGCCCATTGTTGTGCCATTCATCCATGACCATCACCTCATGTTGCAGCATGATAATGCACGGCCCCATAATGCAAAAATCTGTACACAATTTCTGGAAGCTGAAAACATCCCAGTTCTTGCATGGTCAACATACTCACCGGACATGTCACCCATTGAGCATGTTTGGGATGCTCTGGATTGGCGTATACGACAGCGTGTTCCAGTTACTGCCAATATTCTGCAACTTCGCACAGCTATTGAAGAGGAGTGGACCAACATTCCACAGGCCACATTCAACAACCTGATCAACTCTATGCGACTGAGATGTGTTGCACTGTGTGAGACAAATGGTGGCCACACCAGATACTGACTGGTTTTCTGACCCCCCGCAGTAAGGCAAAACGGTGCACATTTCAGAGTGGACTTTTATTGTGGGAAGTCTATGGTACACCTGTGATATATTCATGCTGTCTAATCATCACCTTGATATTCCACACCTGTGAGGTGGAATGGATTATCTCGGCAAAGGAGAAGTGCTCACTAACACAGATTTAGATAGATTTGTGAAAAATATTTGAGAGTAATGGGTCTTTTGTGTATGTAGAAAATGTTTCAGATCTTTAAGTTAAGCTCATGAAAAATTGGAGCAAAACCGAAAGTGTTGCATTTATATTTTTAATCAGTGTAGATTGACATTACAGATTAACAGATTGTCCAACTGACATAGTTGTAGGTGACAGGAAGCAGATGCACTAAAATTACTTAAAGGAGTTTTTTGAGATTTTAATACTGATAACCTGTCCTCTGGATAGGGCATCAGTATCTAATTGGTGGGGGTCAGATACCTGGGACTCCCGCTGATCAGCCGTTTGAGAAGGCAGCGCCTCTCGCAGTAGTGCAGCGGCCTTCTCTCAGCTTTTCCTACACCATGTGACGTCACTTTCATCGGTCACTTGGCGCAGCTTAGCCCTACTTAAATAGGGCTGAGCTGTGCCAAGTGACCAATGAACGCAATGTCACCTAGCCTAAGAAAGGATGAGAGAAGGTCATGGTGCTACTGTGAGAGCCGCTGACTTCTCTAACAGCTGATCGGCGGGGGTAGTGGGCATCGGATCCAAGCACAGCCGCTATACAAAATCATTTTAATGAGCATTGTCAGTATTGGCATTCCTATTTTGGGATTTTAGTTTTATTGAGTTGTATTTCCTTATTTAAATGTTTTAAAACAATTAAAAGAATGGCAGAAATTAAATTGATGGAGCGGTGGCTTTTACACTGACGAGAATGTTTTTTAGTGGTTGGCACTTAGTTCTGATGAATCATTTCCTGAGGTTATACTTTTTCTAATACTTATAATTTAATTGCCTAGCTGGTTCCTAAACATATTCCTCAGAATACAATTTTTCAGTTACTAATATAAATGACATAGTATCTTCAATTAACCCTATCAAAGCTAATCCTTTGCTACTGATGTTCCACGACTCATATACACATCCAAGTTATATGGATGGCACTTGTACACTAGTACACAGAGACTGTATGACTCCCCTATGTATAAGGTTATAGACAGTGGCATACAGTTGCAAGATAAAGTATGTGAACCCTTTGGAATGATATGGATTTCTGCACAAATTGGTCATAAAATGTGATCTGATCTTCATCTAAGTCACAACAATAGACAATCACAGTCTGCTTAAACTAATAACACACAAAGAATTAAATGTTACCATGTTTTTATTGAACACACCATGTAAACATTCACAGTGCAGGTGGAAAAAGTATGTGAACCCCTAGACTAATGACATCTTCAAGAGCTAATTGGAGTGAGGTGTCAGCCAACTGGAGTCCAATCAATGAGATGAGATTGGACGTGCTGGTTACAGCTGCCCTGCCCTATAAAAAACACACACCAGTTCTGGGTTTGCTTTTCACAAGAAGCATTGCCTGATGTGAATGATGCTTTGCACAAAAGAGCTCTCAGAAGACAGACCTACGATTAAGTATTGTTGACTTGCATAAAGCTGGAAAGGGTTATAAAAGTATCTCCAAAAGCCTTGCTGTTCACCAGTCCACGGTAAGACAAATTGCCTATAAATGGAGAAAGTTCAGCACTGCTGCTACTCTCTCTAGGAGTGGCCGTCCTGTAAAGATGACTGCAAGAGCACAGCGCCGACTGCTCAATGAGTTGAAGAAGAATCCTAGAGTGTCAGCTAAAAACTTACAAAAGTCTTTGGCATATGCTAACATCCCTGTTAGCGAATCTACAATACGTAAAACACTAAACAAGAATGGAATCCATGGGAGGATACCACAGAGGAAGCCACTGCTGTCCAAATAAAACATTGCTGCACTTTTACAGTTTGCACAAGAGCACCTGGATGTTCCACAGCAGTACTGGCAAAATATTCTGTCGACAGATGAAACCAAAGTTGAGTTGTTTGGAGGAAACACACAACACTATGTGTGGAGAAAAAGAGTCACAGCACACCAACATCAAAACCTCATCCCAACTATGAAGTATGGTGGTGGGGCCATCATGGTTTGGGGCTGCTTTGCTGCGTCAGGGCCTGGACAGATTGCTATCATCGAAGGAAAAATGAATTCCCAAGTTTATCAAGACATTTTGCAGAACTTAAGGCCATCTGTCCACCAGCTGAAGCTCAACAGAAGATGGATGTTGCAACAGGACAACGACCCAAAGCATAGAAGTAAATAGACAACAGAATGTCTTAAACAGAAGAAAATACGCCTTCTGGAGTGGCCCAGTCAGAGCCCTGACCTCAACTTGATTGAGATGCTGTAGCATGACCTCAAGAAAGCGATTCACACCAGACATCCCAAGAATATTGCTGAACTGAAACAGTTCTGTAAAGAGGAATGGTCAAGAATTACTCCTGATCGTTGTGCACGTCTGATCTGCAACTACAGGAAACGATTGGTTGAAGTTATTGCTGCCAAAGGAGGTTCAACCAGTTATTAAATCCAAGGGTTCACATACTTTTTCCACCTGCACTGTGAATGTTTACATGGTAACATTTAATTCTTTGTGTATTATTAGTTTAAGCAGACTGTGATTGTCTATTGTTGTGACGTAGATGAAGATCAGATCACATTTTATGACCAATTTGTGCAGAAATCCATATCATTCCAAAGGGTTCACATACATTTTCTTGCAACTGTAGCTATACAGGTTTCAGCAGTTGCAATTGAGACTGGGCCCCTCAGCCAGGGGCCCTACAATGCCCTCTTGCCAGTGGTGTGGTGCCAATTACCACATATGGAACTCTCACTAGTATGCAGGAGGTGCGGAGAGTTAAGCGATGTACTCACCCCTGCTCCCTGTTCTTCTCCGGGCATGCGCTTTACTGTCCTGATTGCGTACAGCATCAGGACGTAGTGTGTGCACTATGACCTGATGTTGTACACAGTCAGGTCACAGTGCAGTGAGGGGCCCAGAGAAGACCAAGGAGCACAGATGCAGGAGAGACTGTCGGAGTTGGAGAGTAGCAGCAAAGCAGGAGAGGTAAGTTAAATTATTTATTTTTGGTCTGATCTAAGGTCTTATATGGTGGTCTGATATGGAGGTGTAAAGGGGGTCTGTTCTGAGGTCTGATATTAGGGGTCTAATTCTAACATGGAGGTCTGAGGTTTGATATGGTGGTCTGATTTAAGGTTTGAAGGAGGTCTCATCTGAGGATCTGATGTGTGGGTCTGATTTGAGGATCTGATATGGGGATCTGATTTGAAGATTTGATATGGGAGTCTGACTTGAGGATCTGATATGGGGGTCTGATTTGAGGATCTGATATGGGGGTCTGATTTGAGGTGTGATATTGGGGTCTGATCTGAGGATCCGATATGGGGGTCTGATTTGAGGTTTGATATGGAGTTCTGATTTGAGGTCCGATATGTGGGTTCTAATATGTTGGTCTGATCTGAGGATCTGATATGGGGTCCTGATTTGAAATCTAATATGAGGTTCTGATTTGTGGTCTTATATGGGGGTCTGATCCGAGGTGTGATATAGGGATCTGATCTGAAGATCTGGTATAGGAGACTGATCTGAAAAGTAAGGAGGTATAAAAGAGGTATTTTTTGGTATTGGCACACATTATATGGGGGTATTTTTGTACTGGCACACATAAGGGGGCATTTTGTTTGGGTCTGGCAAACATTATAAGAAGGCTTTTTTTGTACTGGCCTGGCACATATAATAAGGGGGTATTTTTGTACTGACCTGGCACATATTATAAGAGGGTATTTTTGCACTGACACACATTAGGGGACATTTTTCTACTGGCGCACATTATAAGTAGGATTATTACTACTGGGAGACTAGTATGATTACTTGTATGGGCACAATGCGTGCATTATTACTATTGTGGGCACTGTTAATACTAGTGTTGAGCGAGCATGCTCGGCCAAACTGTTGTTCGGCTCGAGCATCGCTATGCTCTGCCGAATAATGCGGGTGCTCGAGTGCAATTTAATACAATGAAAGCCAATGGAAGAACCGAGCATCAAACCAGGCACCCCCTCCTCTGAAGAAGAGAGTGTGTCTGGTTCACAAAGAAAGTTAGAAATTGATGGAAACCCCATCAAAATGGTTTGGAACCAGCATATAGAGGATGGCTGGATGTGTCTTGGACTCCTATTATCTACGACATACAATAGACAACCACACAAAGGCTATATGCCAAAAGCCAGGTATATGCAAGCCATCAATCTATCCAGGCTTAACAGGCTTAGTCAGCATACCTTACAATGGCAGCCTTGTGCACTTTGAAACATTCCAACCAGCTCTCATCTGACTGAGAGCCAGTAAGCCTCAAAGTCACTTCTGATCTGTTGGATGGCTTGGGTGGACCTGCGCACCTAGATCAATATCATTAGGGTGACAAAAAGTTTTCTGATTGTCCTAACATAATATTCAATAACTTTTCTATACAGTTTTGTCATGTAAAAACTAATTTGCATAAACATGGGCATATGGGAAAGACATGCAAATGAGCAGAATCTGCCTTGTTTTTCAGCTGAAAAACCATTTACATGGAAAAATGTGCTATCTACATTACTCATGAACAGCACCATCTATTGGTCTCATAGTCTTATGACAAGAGTAATAGTCTTGTCATAAGACTATGAAACCAATAGATGGTGCTGTTCATGACATAGGTTTATGGCTTGCACATAACTGGTTTTTGGCATAAAGCCTTTGTGTGGTTGTCTATTGTATGTTGTAGATAATAGGAGTCCAAGACGCATCCAGCTAACCTCTTAATGCTGTTTCCAAACCATTTTGATGGGGTTTCCATCAATTTCTAACTTTTTTTTTGTGAACCAGACACCCTCTTCTCTTCCGAGCAGGGGATGCCTGCGGTTCTCCCATTGACTTCCATTGTGCTCGAGTGCTCGGTAGAGCACAAGAGCATACCGATGTGTTCGGCCAGAGCACCCGAGCACACAAGCACTTTGGTGCTCGATCAACACTAGTTAACACTAAGTGCACTTTGGCAGATAAGACTTTGAGGAGCACTATTACTGTGGAGGAGAGGTACCCTGACACAGTATCAACTTAACACAATTATTTTTGGGGGATATTATGGACACACCATTAGTGTCAGAGACTCTATTTGCTTGGTGCAGCTGTTTTTAGAGCACTGTGTGCCAATAATATTGAAGGGAACGCTATCTGCGTCCTACTAGTATTTTCAGAGTGACTCTTTCTGCAGTATAGTAATATAAAGCACAGAGGGAACAAGGATAATAGAAAAGTAAACTGAGATGTATATTTGTCAAACTCTGAAGAGACAAGAGATGGCTGCAGGAAATCATTATGGCGGTCTGGTCTGAATGGAGAAGATGAGGAAAGAGCACGTCTACTTCAGAGGAGAGGTGACTCGATGTAAGAGGTATGTGCCGCGGTATTACCCTAAATGTTTTGTAACACTGTATGCAATATTTTCCAAGTATATAGTTAACCCCTTGGTGACATTTGATGCACTAGTACGTCACAGTGTGAAGTGACTTCAGCAAATTGACGTACTAGTAAGTCATAATTGGGCAGGCACTGGAGCTGTGCGCACCTCATCAATGCAGGGTCCTGGCTGTAAGTGACACAAATTACCCCCTTATCTGCCTGATCAACGCTGACTGTGGCATTTAAGAGGATCTTAGAGGGAGGGGGCTCCCTCTACCTCTCCTTTAACCCCCCTGTACTGCATTGAAAAAGGTCAATGGCTACCATGGCAGCCCCTGGCCATGCAAAGATCTTGGGGTCTGCCATGTATGGAAGCCTATGAGGCTCAGCTCCCAGCCTGGGTCTCGGAGGCACACTGTCAAGGTAGTAAAATGGCAGTCAATGTAGTACAATAAAGCATATATTGTACTACATTGCAATAGGGGTCAGACCCTGAAATGTTAAATTGGGAAAACTGGGAAAAAGTGAAAAAAGTAAAAAAAAAAAAGTTTTATCAAAATAAAAAAAAAGTTTACAGAAAAAAAAAAAAAGTGCCCCTTTCCATTCATCAAGTGATTTTTTATAAAAAAATAAAACAAATGTAATAAAAATTGACATATTAGATATGTGAACAATGTAAAAATAAAAAAAAAGATAAAAACATCAACTCTTCCCGCAAAAAACGAGCCCCTACATAAGATGATTGGCAGAAAAATATAGAAAAATATATCTTTCAGAAAATGGAGACACAAAAAAGATTTTTTTTTCAAAAATACTTTTTATTATGTAACACTAAAACTTTTAAATAGACATATTTGGTATCATCACGTCTGTAACAACCTGCTATTTAAAAATAAGACATGATCTATCCTGTCAGGTGAATGCTGTAAAAAAAAAAATGAAAATAGTGTCGGAACAGCCAAATATATGTTACCTTGCCTCACAAAAAGCATAATATCGAGCAATCAAAAATCACTGGTAGTGTTACTACCAGGATTTTATATATGCTATATATTTTAGCTCGTTTGTGAGTATAATAAACCACAAGTTTTTTTACCTGCATTTGAAGTGCTTCACTATGGTGTGATTTTTTGGTGCCCTGCAGAGGAATCCAGGAGGTGCGTTTGGAATCCAGAGCTGGGAAGCACTGTTATCCTGTATCAACTTGGTGGGCTTATAGCACGGTGGAAAAAATTCATTGTTTAGTCAGCGCGGTTCTTCACTTTAATGCATTGGAAACTGGTGTGAATTGACCCACAACACTACAAGGACCTGCAGCGCAAGAATTCAATAGTATCCAAAAGAACTACGTGACTGACTTTCTTTTATTAGACAATAGAAAAGTTGCCTACCCCTTACCATATAAGAACCTCCCCAGCAGATTTTTTTCTAAAGTTTATTGCAGTTATGAAAGAGACAGCAGTGTCATTGCTGTTCTCTGTGCTCTGTGTTATTACATTAGACAGTTTACTTATATATATATAATTCAGATAGTTAGGGGGAGATAGTCAGTGTAGGTTAGATTGATCTATAGTGTAGCTGATAGGTTCCAGTGCAGGGTGTTAGGTTCTGCTGTCCATACATACATGCTACAGATATAGTGCTGTGATGTCACCAGTTGCACATTTTGCAAAAAAATATGCGCATCATTTATTGCTGAAAATTCGCAAGCGCAAATATATTGGAGCACTCTATCTGCATATAAAGCTATTCTAATGTTCTGCCATGCCGACCATTTTCTCCAGTCACAGGAAACTTATACCAGCTTGAAAAATGTAGCATAAGTGACCCACGCCTGTATTTCTCGCATTACGCAAATATTACATTGGACGGTTTTCGCAATCAAGAATATATTGAATATAAATTGTACTTTTGACTTTCAGGCTCCATATCTCACCATCAGTACAGCTTTGAAGGTGAGACTACCATAATATTATAGACAATCATCTTGGCTATTTCAGACATAAATTGGGCTTGCAAATATTTAGCACATGATTAGTTATGCAGATTCTTGTCATGTAACTGCATTGTTACTGTTTTGCTCCTAAAATTCTAAACCTATACTGAAACTATACATAGTGGTGGTTTGCCATAAACCATCTTGTTTTTATCAACATTAATAATTTATTGAAATGACTGAAAGTCTGTTATCTGATTAGCTTAACTGCTTTGTGGGATATGGATATCAATAGCAAGGTACAATATACTTTTACCTCAGAATTTTGTGTAATGTACGTAATGGACATCACTTGTGCTTATATTAACCCACTGTACATCATAGTTAATGTTTTTAGAAATTTCTATTAATTCATATAATATCAGAATTAATAAATAAACTTTGAAGGAGTGGGACAAATCTTTAATAACTTACATGTTGTGTTGGTAGTATTTTACACTTGGGATACACGGAAGAACAAATTTTGTTGAATTGAAGAAAAGAGCAGACAAAGCAATAAATCACATTTGTTCTTGTTATAATGAAATATGCTGAGCACACTGTTCCTTCAATGAAATTTGCCCTTTCTTTTTACTATGTTCTCTAGCAAGCAAATGGTATAAAATCTAAGTTTCATGCATTGCTATTTCCAATAAACACATACAAAAACAAAACATATACAAAGCTACAAAACTGAAGTAATCAAAATCATATTATGGAGTTTAACATTTCCAGTTCTTTGGGTGAATTAGTCAATTTTTATAATAGAAAATTATAAAATTAAATAGGTTTTCTAATGAGACAGTTTGGCATTCTACATGTATTTCATTTAGGAGACCAGACCCTCACAACAGCCTTGCACTAAAGAGGATAACAAATCTAAAACAGCTTGTTAAGTCAATAGTAATTACAGTGTACAGTACAGTGAAAGATTGCTATAAACATTATTAGGGAACAGTGATATATTCCTAATCTCCCAGTAGACATTTTTTCACTAAATTATAGTGTAGTACCCTAGTCCTGGGAGTCCTCCTATTGTAAATGATTTGTGGTGTAATGCAATGTAATGTAATGACATGCTATACACTTTTTTCACCAGAAGATGGGGTATGGTTGGCAGTGTTTGGCAACATAAATGGGACTTACCATCCCATTTCTACTATCTTGATATGAGTGGACTCATCTTACTGCCAAAGGAGGGGAAAAACTAGTTAGAGTCAATTGTAGAGGGGAAAGTGAGGAGTCAGTAAGCATGCAATCTGTCACACACTCATCCAGGCTATTTGGATCACAGAGGTGGCTCATCTAGGAGGACAACTTCCCCAGAGAGCCTGCAGGATCCTAGACTACAGAGGATTTATAAACTATGGGCTATTTGTGTCAGCATTGTGGTCAAGCTATCAAGACTCCACTTTAAGGTAGTGGGAAACACGTTAAGACACCTTCACCGCAGTTCAGGACAGGTATAGCTGGAAGCCTGCATCATGCAAAGGACAACTACATCCACATGTGTCAAAGCACAGCTGTACAGAAGGGAATCAGAAGAGAGGCATTGTCAGCTAGAAAACTTGTGACTGCCACCATTAGAGTTGAGCGAATTTTATATTTTGAAATTCGATCACGCTTTGTTTACTAGTAAAAGGTGAATTTCTTTATGGATTCCATTACCACGGACCATAACGCAATTCCTTGATGGAATGCCTTTAGAGGTGTCCTCTCCTGCATAACGCAAATGGGAAGTATCCGTTAGGCAGCCCATAGACTTCTATTATGATGGAATAAATAACGCAATGCCTCTAAAGACATTCCATTATGCATTCCGTCATAGAATTGCATTATGGTCCGTGGTAACGGAATCCATAATGCAATTCATCTTTTACCAGTAAACAAAGCGTGAACGAATTTCAAAATATGAAATTCGCTCATTCCTAGCCACCATACCTGATATTCTGGGAGGACTGAAATACACTTGTACAAATGCTGCTGGATGTGCTGCTATTTGTTTTTTGCTTAGTAAAGAAAGATACTCTTTTTTTTCTAAAATCTAAAGTGGACTTAGATCAGATTTTCAGGAAAAAATGTATTCACCATGAAGCCAAATTTACTTGCGCTTTATGGTAACAAATCAATTTTTCCTAAAATGGTGGCTGAAAGTAAAAAAAAATATACTCTCCTCATCCACTTGATTGTAGAGAGGCCGTCAGCTCCTATCTTGAATGAAGAAAATCTGCCAAAGGACCTACAATGAACGTGATGACCTCACCAGGTAATCACGCTGTGCACTGAGCACTGATGACATCATCATGCGCACCCAGTGTGATCAGATATCATCACGCTTGCCATAGGTCCTTTGTCGGGTTTTCTTCAATCAAAATGGAATCGGACGGCCTCTCCGCGATCAAGTGGATGAGGTGAGTATAATTTTTTTACCCCCTGAACAGCTGAATGTGAACGAGGCATTAGAAGGGTTAAATGACGGGGGGAAGGGTGGCGTGATTTCAGCTCCCTGTAATTACTCCCGCTCCATGCAATAAAAAGCAATTTGTGACAAAGTAATTCATAACAAATCTAACTTCTTGTCATAATTTGGCGAAGGTGCCAAATCGAATTTTTCTAAATTTTGCTCATCTCTAGCCACTCCCACTCCCATCCTCTGCACCAGCTCCTCTCTGGGTCGCTGCAGTAGCATCTATGAAAAGTTCAGATAACATTGGCACAAAAATCTGGTGCAATTTAGTGCATCTAAGGTTTCTACACTTTTTTTTACATGCTTGACAAAGGGGTGGGGCTTCACAAGAATTCTGCTACAATTGTGGTGTTAAAATGTCTCTCAAAATAAGCCAACTAATAGTTGATATATAGTCAGAGAAAGGTGTCTATCCCTGCACCACATGTATCTTCTGGCCTGAGCCACTTTGATGAATTTAGTGTAGGTCTAGACAGCCTTGCTAAGCTTACAGCATCTATATGAATAGTAACTCTGGGCCAATGTAATCACATAAAAATCTGTTGAGTATAAAGCAATAATTAGAAGACAGAACGGAAGATGCTGCTGGAGCCTCCTTGTATGATAATGCGTACTATGAAAGGAAAGGAGGAGCATCAGGGGTGGGACATCTGATTTGCTTGAAGGACACAGTACAGCTCTTACATCACACTAGAATGCACATGGCCACTCACTCAACATGTGTACTTAATGACTTTTATTTTTTGATTGAGATATCCAAAGATGATTGTAACAAGATAAGAATCTCTGAAAAACTGTTGCATCACTTACAATGACCAACCGTGTAATTCATTTTTTTTCTTGACTTTTTACTCAGCTGGCAATATATATATATATATAGATATATATATATATATATATATATATATACATAGAGAGAGAGAGAGAGAGAGAGAGAGAGAGAAAAGACAATGCAACAGCACCCTGCAAATCAGATAAAGTACAAGAATGCCACAGTCACGACAGGGAGATTGAAGGTCTATGTTTGTGAGGCAGAGAACAAAAAATTGCTGCATTTGCCGATGACGTCCTTATGATGATGGTTAACCCGAAAGTTTCTCTGCCACGCATTCAGATCCATCTTAGCACATATAGCTTAGCTTCAGATTTTAAAATTAACGCCAACAAATCCTTAGTCCTCTGCTTGGGCATCCCTCAATCCACAAAGAACCAATTGATGGTTGACTCCCCATTTAACTGGTCCTCTACTACAATTACGTATTTAGGAGTAGAAATTAGCCCCAAAATCCACGACCTTTTCTCACTCAATTACACCCCCTTAAGAACTTTAATCTTTAATGCTATTGACAATCTGGCTCAATCCAACCCAACACTATCCTGGTTTGGCCGCAAAAACCTTCTTGCGTCATTAATTCTTCCTCGCCTCACCTATTTGCAACAAGTCCTACCTATTTCTGTCCCTAAACACTACTATGATTCAATTATCAAAAAGTTCAGATCCTTCATCTGGAGTGGAAAGAAAGCGAGACTTTCGTTCTCCCTCCTTACTAAACCCAGACAAGCAGGGGGAATAGGCCTCCCAAATCCTGAATTATATGGCAAGGCCATTCTTCTCTCCCGAGCTGTTGCATGGTTGCACCCCACCTCGCCTTCCCTGACAGTGGAGATCGAGGTGGACATATTGAATAGGTCACCTAGAGCACTACTCCTAGGATTTCAATCTGTCTTTCCCGGCCAATTAAGTCACTATCCAATCATCAAAGCCACATTAGAGGCTTGGTAGTGGCTTTCAGCTTCACACTGCTCCATCCCTTTCCCCTCCCCTTTACTGACAGTAAAGGACATAATTGACACAGCTCCCCCCTCATTAAGAACGTTGACTTCCCAAGGACTTAAGTCTTCCCTAATTTCTATTATCTCACTGGCTCTTCCCTCTGGCGAGTGGATGGACCCAGAAACCACAAATACACTACTAAACCCCCACACATGCGATATTTTTTCTATATCATACCTTAGAGCTTATCTGAAACAACATGTTAGAATAGGGGATCTGACACGTCCACTAGTATGGTTTGAATCATTAATTTCCCATCATTCTGCCCCTAAGAAACTCATTTCGCAGATTTATGGTAAATTGCGGCTTCCGCCTTTGCTAGCTAAACCTTCCTTTGTGAAGTATTGGGAGAAGGACCTCAATATCGTTGTTCCGTTCAACTTCCTCCCCAGACTCCTTGGTCCCCCCCATGGGACCTCCCACTGTGTCAGAATTCAAGAAAACAGCTATAAGATTCTCACTAGATGGTATAATACGCCTGATAAGACATCACTATACTCTGAATCTGCTTCGGACATTTGCTGGAGGTGCCTTGGGGAGAAGGGGACTTTTTTCCACATCTGGTGGACGTCTCCCCCCATCCATAAGTGGTGGATTGAAATCTTCGCTTCTGCTAACAAGATTTGCGGCACCTCTATACCACCGTCTCCACAACTGGCCCTTTTATCCCTCTCTCTAGAAGAGCCTAAGGTAAAACCGTCATTTGTTTTCACTCAGATGCTAACGGCTGCCCGACTCCTGCTTCCTAAATATTGGCTGCAAACCCAGGTTCCAACCATGGAACAATGGATCCAAAAAATGGACCAACTCCATAGGTTTGAGGAGTTATCCTCTTGGGAAACGCGCACACATGGGTTTTTTCTTAAAAAATGGTTCCTCTGGTCAAATTACAGGGCGCCCAAAGGTACGCTAGACCCTCTATCACATTGTACTGACTCCTAGACAATGTTAGTAGCTCCCCTTTATACTATTGCCACATTACCCATCTCATCCTTCTGTTTACATCTGGAGGTTTGATTAGGGCTTATATTACATAAACCATCTTCCACTGATTTGTGGGCATGCTCCCTAATCATTCCTCATATTGGCTATGGGCTTATCCTATCACTCACGACTATGTCTGATTGCTTTTATCCTATGATGCTTAGACCTCTTCATTTTCTCATATCTATGCCTCTCCCTCATGACTGTTATGTAATGATTTAATTGTCAAATTGTAATTATCAAACCAACTTTTATCCTCTGCATAATCGCTATGTACTTATAAATGTTCTCAGCCAGGCCTGCGTGCCTATACCTTGGTACCCTGTTACCCCTTGTTCTTCTTTGAAAATCACAATAAAAATATTAAAAAATAAATAAATAAAGGATGCCACAGTCACAAAAAATATTATAGTGCTAATGCTACACTTATTTTTAAAGTGAGATGCTTGGCAAATGCATTTTGTACAAAACCATCTGAGCCCGTCTGCGGGACGTCAAGGCCATCTCTGTAAGACGGGTCCTAACACTAAATACTACCTGTTATGCGCCATAATAGCCACAATAAAGTTGGATCCACATGCATTCTGGGTCCACTCTGCCTTTTACCATTTTTGGTGCCATAATGGCCTCCATTACTTGCAAGGAGGCCATTATGCCTTGCAAAAGTATTCACCCCCCTTGACTTTTTTCGTGTTTTGGTGCCTCACAACCTGGGATTAACATGGATTTTTTGAGGATTTGCATCATTTAATTAACAGAACATGCCCACAACTTTGAAGATTTTAAGTAGCTTTGGATAAGTCTCTATGAGCTTTCCACATCTTATCACTGTGATTTTTGCCCATTCCTCCTTTTAAAACTGCTCCAGCTCCTTCAAGTTGGATGGTGTGTGTTTGTGAACAGCAATCTTTAAGTCTGACCACATATTTTCTATTAGATTGACATCTGGGCTTTGACTAGGCCATTCCAACACATTTACATGTTTCCCCTTAAACCACTCAAGTGTTGCTTTAGCAATGTGTTTGGGGTCATTGTCCTGCTGGAAGGTGAACCTCCGTCCTAGCCTCAAATCACGCACAGAGTGGTACAGGTTTTGCTCAAGAATATCCCTGTATTTAGCACCATCTTTCCCTCAACTCTGACCAGTTTCCCAGTCCCGGCTGCTGAAAAACATCCCCACAGCATGATGCTGCCACCACCATGTTTCACTGTGGGGATGTTCTTTGGGTGATGTGATGTGTTGGGTTTGTGCCAGACATAGAGTTTTCTTTGATGGCCGAAAAGTTCAATTTTAGTCTCATTAGACCAGAGCACCTTCCTCTATACATTTTGGGAGTCTCCCACATGCCTTTTCGCAAACTTACAACATGCATTTTTGTTTTTAGCTGAAAGTAATGGCTTTCTTCTGGCCACTCTGCCATAAAGCCTAACTCTATGTAGCGTATGACTTATTGTCGTCCTATGTACAGATACTCCAGTCTCTGCTGTGGAACTCTGCAGCTCCTCCAGGGTTACCTTAGGTCTCTGTGCTGCCTCTCTGATTACTGCCCTCCTTGCCCGGTCCGTGAGTTTTGGTGGGCGTCCGTCTCTTGGCAGGTTTTCTGTTGTGCCATGTTCTTTCCATTTGATTATGATAGATTTGATGTTGCTCCTGGGGATCATCAAAGATTTGGATATTTTTTTAGAACCTAACCCTGACGTCGTCCCTACTTGTTTGGAGAGTTCCTTGGTCTTCATGGCGGTGTTTGGTTAGTGATGCCTCTTGCTTAGCTGTTGCAGACTCTGTGGCCTTTCAAAAAAGGTGTGTATATGTACTGTAATATGACAGATCATGTGACACTTATATTGCACACAGGTGGAAATCATTTCACTAATTATGTGACTTCTGAAGGTAATTGACATAGTGGTGAGGTGGAAGCAGCATAAGAAGACCACAGAGTGGCCCAATGACAGGGTCTGGAGGTGGAATCAGTATGAGGAGGCCACAGAGTGGCACAATGACAGAATCTAGAAGTGGCAGCAGTATGAGGAGGCCACCGAGTGGCACAATGACACAGTCTGGAATTGGCAGCATCAGGAGAAGACCACTGTGTGGCACAATGACAGAGTCTGGAGGTGGCGGCAGAAGCAGCAGCAACAGGATCAGGAGAAGGCCACCGAGTGGCACAATGACAGAGTCTGGGGTTGGCAGCATTAGGAGCAGTCCATCGAGTGGCACAATGACAGAGTCTGCAGGTGGCGGCAGTATGAGGAGGCCACCGAGTGGCACAATGACAGAACTTGGAGGTGGCGGCAGTATGAGGAGGCCACTGAGTGGCACATTGACAGAGTCTTGAGGTGGCAGCAGTATGAGGAGGTTACCGAGTGGCACAATGACAGAGTCTGGAGGTGGCATCAGTATGAGGAAGCCACCAAGTGGCATAATGACAGTCAGGAGGTGGCGGCGGCAGCAGCAACATCAGGAGAAGGCGACCGAGTGGCACAATGACAAAGTCTGGGTGCAATTGTCTTGCACATAGCACTTCATGCTCACTAGTGACTGCCATGCCTGTATGGAATTTCCCTTTGTCATCGGCGTACCTTGAGCCATCCACAAAGAGAATCCAATGAGGGCTTGTCAGAGGAGTGTCTTGGACCGATGGTAGTGTCCCTACTTCAGCTTCCATCATTGTGATGCAATAATGATCCTGTTCCTGGTTAAGAGAGTCAGTTAAAGGGGTTGTCCGGGATTAGGGACCATTGTTTAATAAAATTGCACATGCACACACTTTACATACACCCATGTCCTACCTTTTCAGCATGTTTCAGCATGCTCCACACAGCAACCTTTACCTACACTGACAAAAGACTGAATGTAAAATGGTGGCCAGATTGGGTCTATTTATAAGGTAGGGGGTATGTTCATGTGCTGAAACTTTTCAATTGGCTGTCCTGTACCACCTGATGGTGTCACGGCTGTGTCATGGTCTGGTGTAGTGGACCATGACACTTTTGCCTTGCATGCTTGTGGTGGCAACATTTTTTTTGCATGTTTTGACACTTCCCCTTTAAGTTGTGTGTCCCTTCCCATCCTGGTGTGTTCGGGGTTAAGATTTGTCTTCCTTGGTGTGGAACTGGGTGTGGTCTCTAGGCTCTATTTATCCTTGTGTTTTGAGCCTGGGTTTTGGTTTTGTCTCCAGCCTTGGTGTGTGTGTTGGAGTGTGGATGTTCCTGGATTCCATCTGTCCAGTGTTAGGGCCATCCTAGTTGAACATCTATGTCACCCCCTTGTTTCTATGTTCTATCCCCTACCCTTACCTGTTGTGTTTGATGTGGGTTTATGTTATGGGTGTGTGGTGATGTCTTGTTTGGTGTTATGCCTGGCATGTTTGGTGTTATGCCTGGCATGGTTGCTAGACATCCTCTTGTCTGTCTATGCCTCCGGAAGGGGGCCCCATTGTTTTCCCGGAGGGGTGAACCTAAAGCTTAGGACCAGCCTTGCCTGGAGCCAGCTTGCATCCGGTGTTCGCAGGAGGTTCCAGGTTGTTTGGTTGTCGTTGTTCCATCTTTTCTGCGGCAGGTAAGTTTTTGTTGTTTTACCTGGTGCTTACCTGCCGTTCAGTTGCAGCTCTATCTATTCTATCTATCTTTTCCCTTCTGATACTAGGCCACTGGAGACTCCGGTTCGTCTGTGTCCTTGAGGAACCGGTTGTCTCCTATTCCTGATCCCTATGCTAGGGACTGTTAGGGTCAGCAGTATCTAGGTTCCAGTGTATGAGCCCTCCCACCTTTAGGGGGCGCTCATACGGTCAGGAGATCAGGGTAAGGATTAGGGCAACTGTAGGAGGTGACCTGCGCCTTTTCCCTGTGTCCAGGCTTAGTATTAGCTCTCTTAATATGGTGGGGAGTTTCCCCCACTCCCCACCATGACAGATGGATGTGTTATGGGTCAAAGTTCTTCACAATGTAAAAAAATATGGCGGGCGCGAATATCGCCATTTGTTCGCATGTTCGGCGAATCGCGAACGAGCAAAGTTCACCACAAACCGATCGCCAGGCGAACCGCAAGGCCATCACTATGAGTGGCACAATGACCGAGTCTGGTGGTGGAGTCAGCATGAGGAAACCACATAGTGGCCCAATGACAGAGTGTGGAGGTGGTGACAGCAGCAGCATCAGGAGGAGGCTACAGAGTGGCACAATGGCCGAGTCTGGAGGTGGCTACAGCAGCAGCATCAGGAGGATACCACAGAGTGGCAATTTGACATAGTGTGGAGATGGCAGCAGCAGCATCAGGATACCACAGAGTGGCAAGGCGACCTAAGCCTAACTTCTCAATTAGATCTTCCACTCTGGGCATGGGATATGCGTCAAACATGGACACCTCATTCAGTTTGCGGAAATCGTTACAGAACCACAATGTCCCATCCGGCTTTGGTATTAAGACTATCGGACTGGCCCTTTCACTTTTTGACTCCTCGATGGCACCTAGCTGGAGCATTAGCTGCACTTCCTCCGCGATGGCTTGTCGCCGAGCCTCAGGTACCCAGTATGGTTTTAACCGGACTTTTGCCTGATGCTCAGTGATAATGTCATGTCGGTCTCTGGAAGTGCATCCAGGAAGGTCCGAGAACACATCCATATTCCGACTAATGAACTCCCTGGTTTCCTGGGCCTGTTTAGAGGAGAGGCTGTCAGCAATTTTCACTGTGGCAGATGCTTCCCTTGCTTCAGTCCGAGGGGCTGAAACCGCCTCCCCTAGGAACCCTGGTCGTGGGCTGTCTTCCGTACAGGTTTCCCTATCTTTCGAGGGTTTGAGCAGATTCACATGGTACACCTGCTCCGGCTTTTGCCTCCCTGGCTGGTGTACCTTGTAATCTACCTCTCCCATTTTTTCAAGCACCTCGTAGAGCCACTGCCACCTAGCTAGGAACTTACTGTCTATGGTTAGTACCAGAACCAATACCCAATCACCCGGGTTAAAGGTCCGGACCCGAGCCTGCCGATTATAGATCCTACTCTGGGCTCGCTGCGCTGCCTCCAAATGCTCCCTAACCAGAGGTAAAACTGTTTCCATTCGTCCTTGCATCTGGGTGACATACTCAACAACACTTCTGTGCGGTGTGGGTTGTTGTTCCCATGCCTCTTTGGCCACGTCCAACAGACCGCAAGAGTGTCTGCCGTATAGCAGTTTGAAGGGCGAGAACCCAGTAGAAGCCTGGGGCACCTCTCGCACTGCGAACATGAAATAGGGCAGGAGAAGGTCCCAGTCCCTCCCATCCTTAGAGACCACTTTTTTTAGCAGATTTTTTTACGTTTGATTAAACCTCTCTACCAGGCCATCCGTTTGCGGATGATACACGGACGTCCGTAGCTGTTTTATGTGGAGCAACTTACAGAGTTCCCTCATGACCTTGGACATAAACGGGGTCCCTTGGTCAGTCAGAACCTCCTTAGACAGACCCACACGAGAAAACATCTCCATTAACTCCTTAGCTATGAGTTTGGCTAATGTATGCCGCAGTGGCACCGCCTCCGGGTACCGAGTGGCGTAGTCGAGGACCACCAAGATGTGTTGGTGTCCTCTAGCAGACTTCGGTACCGGCACTAGGAGATCCATAGCGATTCACTATAAAGGGCCCTCGATAATCGGGAGATGTACCAGGGGACTACGGAAATGTGGCTGGGGGCTCGTTATCTGGCAGGTTGGGCAAGACTTACAATATTCTTCAACCTCTCTGAACACGCTGGCCAGTAAAACCGCTGTAGAATCCGGTCCTGCGTTTTTTGCATTCCCAGATGATACCCAAGAACATGCCGGTGGTCTAACTCTAACACAAGTATGCGATAAGCCTGGGGCACCACAAACTGTTCAATAGATTCACCTCGCAGTTGGTTTACTCGATACAACATCTCTTGATGAACCACAAAACAGGGAAACACTGACTCTGCCCCCAGTTGTTGCGGTTCCCCATCTATTATTAATACATTTTCCCAGGCTCAGGATAGGGTTGGGTCCCGGTGTTGTGCAGTACCAAAATTATCACCGTAGACATTAAGTTTGGCTAGCTCCGGTCCTGGAGGCAAGTCCTCCCTGTCTCCCACCATCACCCTTAGCAGGGTTGTCTCCCCCTCTTCCACCGAAGTGGCGGTCACCACTACTGCTGGCCCTTCGGACTCAGGTTCTCAGGGTTCTAGTCTCCCCCCTGAGTCGGGCCACTCTGCTAGGGTTACATCTGTCTCACGGGTATCGGTAACTTTCGTTTCCGGCCATAGTGCCAGGAAACCTGGGAAGTCTCTCCCAATTATTAGTTCATATGGTAATTTTGAGGCGACGGCCACCTCATGAGTCCACCTGCCAGCCACCATTGATAGAGAGACCAGGGCATTGGGATAGTCTTTTAAGTCCCCATGAATGCACACAACGCCGACCTTTCAGCCTGTATCCTCGACGGGCCGCACCAGGGCAGCTCTTACCTGGGACACCAGGCTCCCTGAATCCAGCAGTGCCACTGCCAGAGTGTATCCCACTTCCACCTGGCACAGGTGGCTATTGTCTACAGTCTCGGAGGTTCCTGTGGCACACAGCTTCCTGGCATACAATAAATGGCGGTAGCCATAGTTGGTATCCATGGGTTCTCCCCGATGGGGACAGTTGGCCCTTATGTGTCCAGGCTCCTGACACCGCCAGCAAACCACCGGGGCTGGGTCTGCAGTGGATACGTCCTGGACGGGTTTGGCTGGCATCGGATGCCGGGTCTGGGGTGGAGATTTCTGGGGTTTGACTGGCCCCCTCCCAAAAGAAACCCACTGCAGATTTCTGGTGGCCTCATATCGGTCCACCGGCTCGACCATCTCTAAGGCATTACAAGAAAACACCTGGCCAATCCCCTGCTGGAGAGGGTACGGCAAAGCCCTCAAAAACACATCCGCCAACAGACGGACCAGCATAGCAGTGGGAGTCAATATGTCAGGCTGCAGCCATTTCTGCAACCGGTGTAGCAGGTCATAATATTGTGGTCTGGCGGGTTTAGCCGAGTTAAATTCCCACTGGTGCACCCGCTGAGCCCGGACCAATACATTCACCCCCAGTCTCGCCAGAATCTCACCTTTTACGGTCGAGTAGACAGCCGCTTGATCATCGGGAAGATCAAAGAACACTTTCTGGGGTCCAGACGCCAGGAACGGAGCGATGACCTCAGCCCACAGGGGGGTAACTTCTCCCTCACGGCCACTTTTTCGAACATCGTCAGATAGGTCTCAACGTCATCCGAGGGGGAAAACTTAGGGATCACCGCACGGACAGCTTTCCCGGGCATCGTGGACAATCTGGGATGCTCTGGCCGCTTGCAACAACATTACATGTTCTAATAGCAGCTAGTTAGTTTTCTGCTGCTTCTTGTTAGCCTCCCGCTGTTGCAAGTTAACCTCCACAAGGTGCTGTGCCCGGGAAAAACTAAAAACTTTTCAGCCTTCAGGCCTGCCTCACAGCGATTGCCCGCATCCGACACCAATTTTGGGGTTTTGCTCTGGTAGACAGGCTAGCAGACGCAGTATAGAGGCAATCACAAAGTCTTTAACTTAAACAGTTCGTTGTTTATTCACACATAAGGAAACACAAAATGACCGTTCACAGTCTTGGTGTTTGTTCACACCATGCAATGTCCAAAGAACAAAATCTTCACCTGGTTAGCAGTCTTTCCCCCAGACGTCCACAGCAGGCTTTAGGTGCCTGTTTTCCAGCATGCGGCTTTCAAGCCTTTAGCACAGCACCAATTCACAGATCCCAAAACAGAGTCTCAACAGCTTCCCTGTTAGATAGAGGATCATCCACACCAAGCTGAGACTGCTGGCTGGGTTTTATAGGCCAATAAAGACCCGGCCTGGAGCGTGGGGAGGAGCCACCCACCCAGCACTTTGGCTACTCCCAGTAAGAGCCGGCACGGATCAGCTTTACAGCGATACTAACAACAAACAGTGTCAATCAGCACTAGCGGCCGCTGACACTTAAACCTACAGGCTCTTACTTCACCGAGTCCAGGATCCTCGGTGACATATACCTTCCATCAATGACGACCCCTTGCGCCTTCCTACAATATATTTTTCTTATTTTACTGAAATACACCCCTATATGCTTTCACCAGAAATAACTGCAACAGTGCAGTGCGTATATATTTTTCTAATTTTACTGAAATACGCCCCTATATGTTTTCACCAGAAATAACTGCAGAAATGCACTGAGAATATATTTATCTTTTTTACTGTAATACACTCCTATACTATTTCACCAGAAATAACTGCAACAGTGCAGTGCGTATATATTTTTCTTATTTTACTGAAATATGCCATATATGCTTTCACCAGAAATATCTACGCCCCTATACGCTTACACCAGAATTAACTGCAGAAATGCACTGAGAATATATTTTTCTTTTTTTTACTGTAATATGCCCCTACACGCTTTCACCAGAAATAACTGCAACAGTTCAGTGCGGATATATTTTTCTTATTTTACTGAAATACGCGCCTAAACGCTTTCACCAGAATTAACTGCAGAAATGCACTGAGAATATATTTTTCTTTTTTTACTGTAATACGCCCCTATATGCTTTTACCAGAAATAACTGCAACAGCGCAGTACGCATATATTTTTATTTTACTGAAATACGGCCCTATAGACTTTCACCAGAATTAACTGCAGAAATGCACTGAGAATATTTTATTCTTTTTTTACTGTAATACGCCCCTAATACGCTTTTCACCAGAAATAACTGCAACAGTGCAGTGCGTATATATTTGTCTTTTTTTACTGAAATATGCCCCTATACACTTTCACCAGAAATAACTGCAACTGTGCAGTGTGTATATATTTTTCTTGTAGTACTGAAATACGACCCTATATGCTTTCACCAGAAATAACTGCAACAGTGCAGTGCGTATATATATTTTTCTTATTTTACTGAAACACGTCCCTATATGCTTTCACCAGAATTAACTGTAGAAATGCACTGAGAATATATTTTTCTTTTTTTACTGTAATACGCCCCTATATGCTTCTACTATAAATATCTGCAACAGTTCAGTTTGTATATACTTATCTTATTTGACTGAAATGAGCCCCTATATGCTTTTGCCAGAAATAACTGCAACAGTGCAGTGCGTATATATTTTCTCATTTTACTGAAATGCGCCCCTTTACGCTTTTACCAGAATTATCAGCAGAAATGCACTGAGAATATTTTTCTCTTTGTTTACTGTAATATGCCCCTTTACGCTTTCACCAGAAATAACTGCAACAGTGCAGTGGGTATATGGGGGAAGACAATGGAAATGGGGGAAGACAGTACACAGGGTGATAGCCAGACCACCCTCATTTCTTCTTCTCAGCGCAAATTGGATAATGATGATGATGAGGAGGCGGAGGAGCAGGAGACGTTTGCCTCCGCTACAGAGGGTAGTACCCATAGCAGGTTTATTCCATCTGTTCAGTCTGAATGGGCCGAAGAGTAGGAAGAGGATGAGGACATTGAGAGTCATTCTCCTGATGAGAACAGAAAAGTCTTGTATGTTGGGACTCTGGCACACATGTCTGACTTTATTTTATGCTGCCTTTCCCATGACCCTCGCGTCATACTCATTTTGGCCAACACTGATTACTGGTTGTTCACCCTTCTCGACCCCCGCGACAAAGAGAACTTCTCATCTCTCATTCCTGTAGTGTAGAGGACTAGCAAAATGGTACAATACCAGAAGGTCCTTGTGGAAAAATTGCTCCAAACATTTCCAGCTGACTACGCTGACGGCAGAGTGTGTAGTTCCTTGGGCAACCGAGGAGGGGAACACACAGCCACTCCAACAGAGGCAGTGCAACACTCTCCAAGACCTGGGACAGTTTCATGACACCCCGCCCCCACCCTCACCCTAATGCGTGGCCTAGTGTGACAAGGAGGGAAAAGTTTTGGAAGATGGTGAAGGAGTACGTAGCAGACGGTGTCAGCGTCCTCAGTGATCCCTCTGTGCCTTACAACTATTGGGTGTCCAAGCTGGACATGTTGCACAAACTGCCACTCTACGCCTTGGAGGTGCTGGCCTGCCCTGCTGCCAGCGATGTGTCAGAGCAGGTATTTAGTGCTTTCGGGGGCATAATAACTAATAAATGCATCCTCCTGTCAACTGAAAATGCTGACAGGCTGACTCTTATCAAAATTAACAAGGCCTGGTTTTCCCCTGACTTCTCTACTCCACCAAAGGAAAGCTGATGAACATAAAGGCACTTTAAATGTTTATTTTATGGTCTATTTATCAACACTGTATTCCCATGCACCCCTTTCACCAGTAAAAAAAAGGGGGTCAGTCAGCACATCCCAAAGCACCACATTATTGCAAATGCTATACTAGCAAGTTAGAGATACTTGGCAAATCATTTTGTACAAAATTATTTGAGCCCGTCTGCCGAACGTCAAGGCAATCTCTAGTTAGACGGGTTCCTAACACTATATACCTGTTATGTGCCATAGCGGCTAACATACATTTCAGAAAGTGTAGGTTCCACTCACATGCTGGGCCCACCTGAATTTCTGTCATTTTCGGTGCCAAAATGGCCTCCATTGAATCCAGGAAAAGGCATTTACCAGCATGCACGCTGGGCCCACTCCACACCACCCCCGGCGCCACATGGTCACCAAGGACTGCAATCAGAGTCCACACACTATCTCTCTCCTGGTGCCATATGGCTTCAGTGAGTGAGGGGGAGTGGGCCAAGCTATATACTAACACTAATTAAAATCAACCTGTGAGACAAACGAGCTGGTCAGTATAGTATATAGCCTGGCCCACTCCCCCTCACTCACTGAAGCCATATGGCACCAGGAGAGAGATAGTGTGTGGACTCTCATTGCAGTCCTTGGTGACCATGTGGCGCCGGGGGTGGTGTGGAGTGGGCCCAGCGTGCATGCTGGTAAATGCCTTCCCTGGATTCAATGGAGGCCATTTTGGCACCGAAAATGACAGAAATTCAGGTGAGCCCAGCATGTGAGTGGAACCTACACTTTCTGAATTGTATGTTAGCCGCCATGGCACATAACAGGTATATAGTGTTAGGAACCCGTCTAACTAGAGATTGCCTTGACGTTCGGCAGACGGGCTCAAATAATTTTGTACAAAACGATTTGCCAAGTATCTCTAACTTGCTAGTATAGCATTTGCAATAATGTGGTGCTTTGGGTTGTGCTGACTGACCCCCTTTTTTTTACCCCTTTCACCACAATTTTTTTTATATGGTTCAATCTATCCTTTTCTCGTCCTTCTCCTCCCCCTCCATCATATCAACATGCTTATTAGGCTGCCCTCTCTCCTAATGTTTTAGAGGGTCACCAGCAGGCCCCCATCCCTAATGTTTTAGAGGGTCAGCTCAGCAGCAGGTAGTGATGGACCATCAAATGTTCGCAAACCGCAAGTTCGCGACAGGCCCCATTCACATTAATGGCAGGCGAACCAAGAAAACCTTCAGGTCATATTTGCAGCAACAAAATACTTACTAGAAGTGCACAAATAGTCCTACAACATGGACAGTCACATACTAGAGAGGGATCAATGACAAAAATTCCCACAAAAAATATGTATTTTAATCATGGGCCATTTTTATGTTTCTTAAAGGGAAATTCTCAAAAATGTGCCCTGCTGGAGCCTAGAAAAAAATTATTTTAGGCCACCTGAGTACTGGCCCTAAAAATTAGGCATTCACCTGACATAAAAGAAATAGTGATTATGTGGCTCGAAGTACATTATGCGGTCGCTGAATAACAATTTTACTGTAGGCCAAGATCAAGTGATTATGTGTCTGCAGGTATATAAGACGGTCATTGGATATCAATTTTAATGCACGCCAGTACAAATAAATATGTTTAAAAGAACTAAAAATATAAAATTAGATTAAAAACATGGCTAACATGTGCAGGATTTGCTCCCCTATATATATGCACAACTGCATGTGGGTTTGAGCAGCTCCTGCTGATGCCAACCTGTCTTCTTAGTTTGTATATATAGATTCCTGGAGGTGTATAAACTCCTATTTAAATGTGCCTGTTTTCCATCTACAGGTCACATTTAGGTGCACCTGTGAAGCCTGGGCTATATCAGCAAGTCTTGAGTGGGACTCACAGACTCCTCCCTCCTCCCATTGCAAGCATGGCCACATGCTGGAGGTAACTGGTGAGTTGTTTGCGAGTCGGCCCTATGCTCCTGTAATTTGCCCACTGGCTCCTGGTATCGCCCATATGGCTCAGGTAGGAGAGTGTAGGGTCCCGGGCTACTTGAGAAACCTTGTCGTGGTGTCCGGGCTTAAGACATGTTCTACACCGTAGGACATGTTGACTAATCTCTCAATTTTAAAATCAGTTTGAGAATTAGTGAGACTGCAGAGTGCACCTATGTTTGTTATTGTTTTGTTATATTGTTATATTAATTATCACATCCGCACTTGTTACCTTGTGTAGGATGTCTATTGTGGTACTTGTGGTTCGCCGCGGGCATCCTCCATTGTATGCATTTTGCTGGGGATTGCCATTAGCAACGGGCCACAAGTGCAGGATTTGCTCCCCTATATATATGCACAACTGCATGTGGGTTTGAGCAGCTCCTGCTGATGCCAACCTGTCTTCTTAGTTTGTATAACTAACAAAAACCCCCCTCTTGAATAAAACCTAAATGATAATAAGTGAAATTCGATAAAACGTGGTTGTCACAGGTGTTGAATCTCTTGAGGCCCCAATAAATAGGCATTCACCATACAGAAAAGATAAAGTGATTATGTGGCTGGACGTATATTAGACGGTCATTGGATACCAATTTTACTGCAGGCCAGTGGAGTACAGGCCCCAAACATTAAGCATTCACCGGACAGAAAAGGCCTTTTATGCCGCTGTATTTACATAAGACAGGGACCATTCTTTGTACTGTGTCCTGGCGGATATGTGTGGGCTGGCATGAGGAAATTCAATTAAACGTGGTCGTCACAGGTGTTGAATTCCTCCGAGATCCATGCCTCATTCATTTTTAGAAATGTGAGGTAGTCAACAATGTCGTGAGCTGGGCGAGTGCGCTTATCGGACACGATCTCCCCTGTTGCGCTGAACGTCTTTTCGGACAGGATACTCGAGGAGGGACAAGCCAAGATTTCTATGGCAAACTGTGCCAGCTCTGGCCACAGGTCAAGCCTGCACACCCAGTAGTCCAGGGGTTCCTCGCTTCTCAGAGCGTCCACATCGGCCGTTAACCCGATGTAGTCGGACACCTGTCGGTCTAGGCATTCCCTGAGGCTGGATTAGGAGGGTGGCTGTCGATGGGTTGGCTGCAAGAATGATCTCATATCCGAAGTGACCAACACATCTTCAAATCTTCCTCTTCTTCATGGGCGGTAGGATTGGTACCCACAACTGTTTCTCTGTGGGTGGAAATTCCTCTGCAAAGCCTGGAAATGCTGCATTCTGACAGCCCTCTGTGATGCTGGTAACATGTCCTCCATTTTGTGTTTGAACCGGGGTTCTAAGTACATTGCCACCCAGTACATGTCCTTGACCTTTCTGCTTTTTATATGGGGGGTCCCTCTTGAGCATGGAGCTGGAGCATGAAGGCCCCCATTTGCACTCAATTGGAACCGGTCGAGTGCCATGGTTCCTTCTCATCACTCAGGAAAATGTCGTCCTCGGTCTCCTCCCCCCATACATGGACAACACCAGGGATCCCCGAAATGTTTAAAGCCTGTTATTCTTGCTCCTCCTCCCCTAGGCACCATCCTCCTCTGACTCCTCTTCAGAATCCTGCTGACTTTTCTCAGATGGAGTAGCACCCCTGGGAATTCATTCAGCATAGCGAATTCCTCATCTTCCAGCTCCTGCTCCTCAATGGCTTGATCAATGACACGACACAATGCACGCTCCAGAAAGAAGGCGTAAGGTACGATGTCACTGATGGCGCCCTGGCTGCGACTGACTAGTTTGGTGATCTCATCAAATGGCCACATAAGTCTGCATGCGTCGCGCATGAGCAGCCACTGGCATGGTAAAAAAAAAACAAGCTCCCCTGAAACTGTCCTGCCACAGAGTTTGTATAAGTGGTCGTTAACGCCACGTTTCTGCTGGAGCAGCCTATTAATCATATACAAGGTGGAGTTCCAGCGCGTCGGGCAGTCACAAATCAGACGTCTGACGGGCAAGTGGTGTCGCCGCTGAGGCGAGCCATGGCTGTGTAAGATCTTCTAAAATGGCCAGAGATTTTCCTGGCCTGCTGCAAGATGTCCTGTATTTGACAATAAATCGCTGCACGACTAAGTTCAGGACGTGTGCCATGCACGACTCGTGTGTTATTTTGCCCTGTTTCAGCGTGCTCAGCAGATTGGCACTGTTGTCGCACACCACTTACCAACTGTCAAATTGGGCTGGGTTAGCCACTGATCGGCCTGTGACCGTAGAGCTGAAAGCAGTGCAGGACTGGTGTGGCTCTTTTGGTTCCAGGCACAACAGCCGCAGCACAGCATGGCAACGTCTCACCTGGCACGTCAAATAGGTTCTGCGGAGTCAGCCGAGGAGGAGACGGAAGATGGAGTAGGAGGAGGAGGAGAAGAAGAGGCAGATCTGCATGCAATCTATGGCGGTAACACCAAATCCACACGGGTGCCACGGGTTACATGCTAAACGGTCGTCAGAAGGTTCACCCAGTGGGCAGTAAAAGTTATATATCTTCCCTGCCAATGTTGGCTAGACCACATGTCTGTGGTCAGATGTATCTTGGCACCTACCCGGTGCCAGAGATATATTAACTTGCAGCTGAACGTGGCCATATTGTTCAGGGATGCCCTTTTTGGAGAAATATTTCCATCTGGGGACCTTCCATTGCAGTGTGCCAATGGCCACTAATTTTCTAAAGGCCTCCGAGTCCTCCAGTTTATATGGCAGAAGTTGGCGGGCTAGCAGTTCCGACAAGCGAGCGATCAACTGTTGGGCAAGAGGATTATCCGGCGTCATAATTTTTTAACGCTCCAACATTTGGGCCACGGAAGCCTGCCTTGTGCCAGATGAATGTGATGACAGCACGGTGGAAGGTGGAGTGGAGGACAATTGGGAGAAGAGAGGAGAAGAGGCAGGACGTGGAGCACCGGGAGTGTGGCTTTGTGGGCTCTGATGGCGTTGCTCCCACTGGTCTCGGTGATGGGAGTCCAGGTGCCTTCTTAAGGTGGCCGTCCCTAGGTGAGTGTTGGGCTTACCGCGACTTATATGTTGACAGCACAGGCTGCAGATGGCAACACTATTATCAGCAGCTGACACGTTAAATAAAGCCCACACTGCGGAGCCATGTGCAGGTGTCCTGGGAGCGCAAGATGTGACTGAGTATGGTGGATGGCTCGCTCCAGATACATTTGCAGTCTGCTTTTTGCTTCCTGTGCACTGCGAGTTCTGCCTGCTTCTCCCCCTTCTCCTCCCTGCTACTCTGTCTCTCCCTTTTAATTCCCCTCCTCTTCTTCTCTTGTGGGCACCCACGCGACGTCCATCGACACATCATCATCGTCACCTTCAGCACCACTGACATTAGATATCTCAGAGTAGGCAGCAACAGCGGGGACCACCCTGCTTGGGACGAACTGGGTACTGTTGTCAGACTGCTGGGTGGCGGTCGTTGCTACCTCCTCTTCCTCATCCGATGCCAAGAATGGCTGAGCATCGGTAAGGTCTGGGAATGGGTGGTAAAATAATTCCTCTGACTCGAGTGGAGGGGCTATGGTGGTGGTGTTGGGGGTGGTGTTTTTGGGGGTGCACACAGCAGAGAGTGAGGAAGGTGAAGATACAGAGGATGAGGAGGGTGCAGAAGCGGAAGGCTGAGTGAGCCACTGTGCGCCCTTTGAAGTTATCGCACGCACCTTATCCAACTTTCCACTTTGGCTCCGGCCTGATGCACCTGCCTGACCCCTACAATCCATGCGAAATGGTCTGCCTCTTCCTCTGCCTGTCATTTTCTAAATGACCCTCTGCCTAAGTCCGTAGAGAAGAGCAGTATTTGTGGAAGAAGATATATTGCAGCCCTCAATCAGTATTTGGCGGAAACAGGTATATGGCACCCCTCAATCAGTATTTGGTGGAAACAGGTATATAGCACCCCTCAATCAATAATTGGAAGAAATAGGTATACGGCACCCATCAATCAGTATTTTGTGGAAGCAGTCTATTGCACTCCTCAATCAGTATTTAGTGGAAGAAGGTATATTGCACCCCTTAATTTAGTATTTGTCGGAAAAAGGTGTATTGCACCCCTCAATCGGTATTTGGTGGAAGAAGGTATAAAGCAATAGCACCCCTCAATCAGTATTTAGTAGAAGAAGGTATATGGCACCCCTCGATCACTATTTGGCAGAAACAGTTATATAGCACCCCTCAATCAGAATTTGGCTGAAACAGGTATATAGCACCCCTCATCCAGTATTTGGCGGGAACAGATATATGGCACCCCTCAATCAGTATTTTGTGGAAGTAGGTTTATTGCACCCCTCAATCAGTATTTGGTGGAAAAAGGTATATAGCAATACCACCCCTCAATCAGTATTTAGAGGAAGAAGGTATATGGCTCCCCTCAATCAGTATTTGGCGGAAAAAGGTGTATTGCACCCCTCAATTTGTATTTAGTGGAAGAAGGTATATTGCATCCCTTAATCAGTATTTGGCAGAAACAGTTATATAGCACCCCTCAATCAGTATTTGGTGGAAACAGGTGTATGGAACCCCGCAATCAGTATTTAGCTTAAAGAGGTATATAGCACCCCTCAATCAGTACTTGGCAGAAGCAGGTGTATCGTAGCCCTCAAGCAGTATTTGGTGGAAGAAGGTATATAGCACCCCTCAATCAGTAGTTGACAAAAACAGGTATATGGCACCCCTCAACCAGTATTTTGTGGAAGCAGGTGTATTGCACCCCTCAATCAGTATTGGTGGAAGAAGGTATATAGCAATAGCACCCCTTAATCAGTATTTAGTGGAAGAAGGTATATGGCATCCCTCAATCAGTATTTTGCAGAAACAATTATATAGCACCCCTCAATCAGTATTTGGCGAAAACAGGTGTATGGCACCCCACAATCATTATTTGGCATAAACAGGTATATAGCACCCCTCAATCAGTACTTGGCAGAAGCAGATGTATCGTAGACCTCAATCAGTATTTGGTGGAAGAAGGCATATAGCACCCCTCAATCAGTATTTGGCAGAAAAAGGTATATAGCACCCATCAATCAGGATTTTGTGAAAGAAGGTATATGGCGCCCCACAATCAGTATTTGTCGGAAACAGGTATATAGCACCCCTCAATCAGGATTTTGTGGAAGAAAGTATATTGCAGCCCTCAACGAGTATTTTTTGGAGCAACTACCGCCGGGGCGAACCACAAGGCTATCTCTAGCAGCAGACCCTCGCCCCTAATGTTTCATATGGTCAGATCAGCAGCAGGCCCTCGCCCCTAATGTTTTAGACGGTCAGCTCAGCAGCAGACACTCACCCCTAATGTTTTAGATTGTCAGATCAGCAGCAGACCCTCGCCCCTAATGTTTCATATGGTCAGATCAGCAGCAGGCCCTCGCCCCTAATGTTTTAGACGGTCAGCTCAGCAGTAGACACTCACCCCTAATGTTTTAGATTGTCAGATCAGCAGCAGGCCCTCGCCCCTAATGTTTTTGAGGGTCAGCTCAGCAGCAGGCACTCGCCCCTAATGTTTCAGAGGGTCAGATCAGCAGCAGGCCCTCGCCCCTAATGTTTCAGAGGGTCAGATCAGCAGCAGGCCCTCGCCCCTAATGTTTTAGACGGTCAGCTCAGCAGCAGACACTTACCCTTAATGTTTTAGATGGTCAGATCAGCAGCAGACACTCACCCCTAATGTTTTAGATGGTCAGATCAAAAGCAGGCCCTCGCCCCTAATGTTTTAGATGGTCAAATTAGCAGCAGGCCCTCACCCCTAATGTTTTAGAGGGTCAGCTCAGCAGCAGACCCTCACCCCTAATATTTTAGAGGGTCACCAGTAGACCCTCACCCATAATGTTTTAGACGGTTAGATCAGCAGCAGGCTCTCTCCCCTAATGTTTTAGAGGGTCAGCTCAGCAGCAGACCATCACCCCTAATGTTTTAGATGGTCAGATAAGCAGCAGGCCCTCGCCCCTAATGTTTTAGAGGGTCACCAGCAGGCCCTTGCTCTTAATGTTTTTGAGGGTCACCAGCAGACCATCAATCAAAATGTTTCAATGCTGTGTATGATTCCCTCCTTTATGTGTAATAAAGGGTGTATTGTAGTGCCGGTTCGTTGTAATTTTTGGCAGCACTTTATGCTTTATGAGTGTAGGTGTCCCACTACCTGAACAATTGTACTACAATGTGAATGAGGCCCTCATTTTTGTGATATACAGGTTGTATTTGAGTGCCTCTTCCTTGTAATTTTTGGCAGAACTTGCACTTTATATACAAGTAAATATACAGCAAAGATTAATTCCTAACAATTTTTCCTCTAAAATCGTTTTTATCTTAGGTTTTGTGCATATAATTTTATTTAGTCTGTAAAAGTGGCGTACTACTCGGACAACATCGTTCGCAGCGGCAACCTGAGAGTCCAAGATGCATCCAGACATCCTCCCCATGCTGTTACCGAACCATTTCAGTGGTGTTTCCATCAATTTCTGACCTTTTCCTGTATACCGGACACCATTCAAGTACAATGCAATAATTTTAAAAAATTCCCCAAAGGTGTAAATAGCTTTTAAGTATTTATATTCTGTAATTTCACTTCATTAAATATATTTAAGACTTTATTTTATAGAATTGAAGCGGCATGCATTTTATGACTTTCTTTATATTACTACATGGTATAAATATTATATATTGTTTATGCCATGTTTTATTTACCTATAAATTGGTTTTTTATCATTTTTTTGTTTTACTGTATTAATTTTACTATAAATATACTTGTTTAACTTGTGTTTGCCATTACTTTGCTAAATTCTCTTGGTTTCTTTATATTAGTATTTATATAGGATGCAATTAAAATGTTCACCACACAAATACTCATATTTTTATGTATTACTGCTTACTGTTTCAGATGTAAATGATTGAATTTCTATTCTTTCGTTTTGTGTAAGCTATAGTCAGTGTTTCTCTAAAATGTCTACTAACTGTGCTTAACGTATTTAGAGACACTTAATAAATTTTTCTTTAATCTTGATTATTTATATAAGGGTTTTCTTTGATTGTAGTATATATGAAAAAATACTGTTATACTGTATGGTATAACAAAAGAAAGTTATCTTTGCCTCTGGTGTAGAAAGAAAGTACTTGATTTGTACTAGCTACTGCTATGAAACTACAAAAGCTTACAGTCTACAAACGTGTCCCCCTCTTACCCCTTTTCTTTATTTAGTTAAAGAGGTTTTCAGTTTTTTTTTTTTACTTTCTCCCTTCTCCCCAGAGGTATCTGTGAAGAGATGTAAACGTAGCTGCTCCGAGCAGTTCTGTTCCAGCATAGTGTCTCCTGGGCTGTCTTCATAGCACAAGCAAGATTCCAAATTAAACTATCAGTATGTTTTTGGAGTGTAGGAGGAAACCCATGCAAACAAGGGAAAATATACAAGCATTGTCCTTGGTCCAATTCAAACCCAGTATTCCTGCATTGCAAGGCAACAATGCTAGACACTGAGTATGCTGTATATATTTATAAAAATTTAAAAAAAGATATATATATATATATATCATTAAATCACCTGCGGTCTTGAAAATAAACGGTACACTCCCGCAATTACATGATACCACAATAAAGAAAAAGAGTGCTAAACACACCGGTATGAGAAAATACAAATCAATTTTATTCAATATCCATAAAAGACATACATGATACATATTATAAGACAATAAATGAGCAGGGACAACCACAATCCTGCATCACACTGCTACCTGCCCCATCCATTGGACGGACGTAAATGGATCTCCATATATGTGATATATAAATAATCAATTATCCCAAAGGATATAATACCAGGAGCATGGAGAATCTATAGCAAAGGTGCGCTTGCCTCAATACACCGGTGTGCATGAATACCAAAAATAGCAGACACAAGATCCGAAAATATAAGGTAAAGCAGGTGTATAGGGCTACATACCAACAGAGCAGGGACAGGTATCAGGGCAATGGCGCTCCTCAACGCGCGTTTCGCGTATAGTTTGCTTCCTCAGGAGGAGTTAAAGACCAGAGAGGGAGAGAACACTAATAAGGCGCCGACAACCAATCCTGTGTCTATAAGAGCGTCATGTGATTCTCTGTGAAGTTCCACGTCATCATGGCGGCGCATGACCAATCAGCGTCCGCTGCGTCATATTACTTCTGCCCTTCCCCTGAGGCCAGTGGAGGAGAGGGCGGTCGCGTATTCTATGATGCCGATCGCCATCGCCACCAACGCCCTGCACAAGAGAGAGAGGGCGGAAGGAGACGCCCGGACCCAATGGTCATGCGCACAGATGCCACAGAATAAAGAGTCGATGAGGCTCAATCAAAAGTGCATACGGATCTAGTCCTAATGTATATATAATTATAATGTTTTCTACATGAATACGTGGAAGTCCCATATTTTACCCATAATACGGTGAACATTTCAATTTGAAACAAAGTGTTATTTTCAAAAATATATAATAGTTACAGTGATCATGACATTAAATCAAAAAATCAACAATTCATTCGACATGATTATATAAAAGATAAAAAGTAAATAAATACCCATAGTGACCAGTGTGTATTCAAATGTGACTATATTACTTCCGCCCTTCCTCTGAGGCCAGTGGGGGAGAGGGCGGTCGCACATTCAATGATGTCGATCGCCATCGCCACCACCGCCCTACATAGGAGAGAGAGGGCGGAAGGGAAACGCCCAGACCTGAAGGTCATGCGCACAAGTGTCACAGAGAATAGGGAATGAATAAAACTCAATCATAAGTATATATGAATCTAATCGTAGTGTATACATACAATAATATTTTATACATGGATACGTGAAAGTGCCATAATTTACACACGATAGGATGAACATACCGATTGAAACATAGTGTCATTTTCATAAATGTACCATTGGTACAGTGATCATGGCACTACCTCATACAATCAAAAGTTCATCCAACATGATGTAATAAAACATAAAAATTAAGAACCAGTGATATCCAAATGTGACAGGATTATGGAAGATGGCATATCCTCCATAAATGCATTGATATAAATAAATGTACACACATTAAAGTGCATAGTGCGTTGAAACCATACGAATAACACATTGCTTTGCCACACGAAGCCCCGTATTAGGCACGTCACAATTATCAGGGACCACCACATACGAAAACACGGACTGATCCATTCAATGGTGGCAGAATTCATAACATCGGAATTTCACAAAGAGACAGACATTCAGGACAAATCGGCAGACTAAAGAGTAGAAACAACACATCATTATACATGTATATGCATCAACTAAGACCCCGTAGTAAAAAATGGGCCAAATCTCCCATTACCCCTAAAATAATGCCACTATTTAGAGAAAGGAGCCAAAGCCAAAGCTCTCATTTAATCCTTTTGGGGTCAGGGTTTTGAGCCTGAAAATCCACCTAGTCTCAATCTGGGCCAGGATTTTACTGTAATTGCCCCCCCTGATCCCCAAATGCACTTTGTCTATGCCTCTGAATCGCAAACCCCTAGGATTGCTCTGATGGAATATTTTAAAATGCTTTGGGAGGGTTTTTAAATCACTCAGATTTAAAACGTCTACCGCCTTTTCAATATCCCTCACATGTTCCCTTATTCTTTTCCGGAATTCCCTTGTTGTTAAGCCAATATATATTTTGTTGCAGGGACAGACTGCATAATAGATAATCCCGGTGGTCGTACAAGAGATGTACTCACGAATTTCATACGTTTGGGTGTGGTCTGAATTGGTAAAGTTGGTTGATCTATCTAGATTGGCACATGCCTTACATCCCCCACAAGGATATGATCCTTTTACCATGGTGGATTGTCCTAGTTTGGTCTCAGGGATGTAGTGACTACGCACCAACAAATCTTTAAGATTTTTGGAGCGTCTCGCAGTCAATAATGGTCTGTTCGAAATACACTGACTTAACTTCACATCCGTTTGCAGAATGTCCCAGTGATTATTCAGAATCTCATATAGCTTTTTCCACTGTTTATTATAGTTGGTAATGAATCTAATATCTGGACTACCAGTCAGCGTGGTTTTAGCCATCTTGTTTTCCTCATTAGGGCACAATAATTTTTCTCTTTTGCGTGCCTTGGCTATTTGGAAACCCCTCTTTATCTGCCTATTACTGTAGCCTCTTTCCTTAAAGCGTAACTGTAATTTCTCTGATTCCATACGAAAACTCGCCTCATTGGAACAAATCCTTTTGAGACGCACAAATTGGCCCTTAGGAATCCCATCAATTGTTGATCTAGGATGTGCCGAACTTGCATGCAATAAGGAATTTACAGCAGTTGCCTTCCTGTACACTTCTGTTTGAATTTTGCCCATTTTATTTGTTTTTATCTTTATGTCCAAGAAATCAATTTCTCGCCCCGCTTTATACGTCAGCCTGATATTAAGTGCATTGTTATTCAGTACGGTCATGAACCTGTTGAGATCCTCCATGGTGCCCTCCCAGATGAACAGAATATCATCGATATATCTCATCCAATTATGGACTCTATCGATGTTCTCAGGGAGGACACCATGGAAGATCTCCCTTTCCCAAGCACCCAAAAACAAATTCGCGTAGGATGGGGCACAGGTGGCCCCCATCGCCACACCTTGCGTTTGTAAATAAAATCTATCCTTAAAAACAAAAAAATTGTGATGCAAAATGAAGTCCAACAATTGTAGGAGCAGTTGGTTGAGGGCTGGTTCCAAATTGTTACCCATTAGAAACTTTGATGTGGCCCTCATGCCATCTTCATGCCGTATACTAGTATATAGGGACTCTACGTCCGCCGTCACCAAAATCATTTCATCTGTAAGTTGTATCCCCTCCAATTGATTTAGTACTGCTGTAGTATCCTGCACAAAGGATGGTAAATTAATTACCAATTGTTGTAAGTAAAAATCAACAAATCTGCATATATTTTCACTTAAGCTTTCATTACCTGCTACGATAGGTCGTCCAGGTGGATCTGTGCTGCTTTTATGCACCTTGGGAATGATGTAAAAAGTCGCCACTTTAGCATGCTGTGTGATAAGACCATCCTTAGTCTTTTTCGTTATAACATCATTTTCAATAGCTGTGTTAAGAATGGTCTCCAGTTTTTTCTGAAAACAGACAAGGGGGTTCTCAGATAAGGCTCTATAGCAGGTTTTGTCCCTCAACAGTTTAAATACCTGCCGTTCGTACATTTCTACCGGCCATACCACTATGTTTCCCCCTTTATCTGCGGCTTTAATCACAACCCCCTTCATCTCTCTTAGTTCTTTTAAAGCTCTAAATTCCTTCCCACTTAAGTTCTTATCTCCTTGTCTACTTGTTGTTTTATTCAACTTTTCTAAATCTTCACAGACCATCTTAACAAAGATGTCTATGGCTGGACAGAGATGAAATGGAGGGAACACCTGTGACTTCGTCCCAATTCCCCTAGGCAATGAACTTACCTCCTTGCGTTCATCTGCTTCATTTTGTTCCAATAATTCCTCTAAGATTTTTAATGCCTCTTTTTCTTCATTCGTGACCAGCCAGTCATCAGCCTGAGTCCTAGAGTGAAGTTTTCTCAGAAGACACACACCTCTTTGCGAGAAAGCTGCTTCTGAGAAAACTTCACTCTAGGACTCAGGCTGATGACTGGCTGGTCACGAATGAAGAAAAAGAGGCATTAAAAATCTTAGAGGAATTATTGGAACAAAATGAAGCAGATGAACGCAAGGAGGTAAGTTCATTGCCTAGGGGAATTGGGACGAAGTCACAGGTGTTCCCTCCATTTCATCTCTGTCCAGCCATAGACATCTTTGTTAAGATGGTCTGTGAAGATTTAGAAAAGTTGAATAAAACAACAAGTAGACAAGGAGATAAGAACTTAAGTGGGAAGGAATTTAGAGCTTTAAAAGAACTGAGAGAGATGAAGGGGGTTGTGATTAAAGCCGCAGATAAAGGGGGAAACATAGTGGTATGGCCGGTAGAAATGTACGAACGGCAGGTATTTAAACTGTTGAGGGACAAAACCTGCTATAGAGCCTTATCTGAGAACCCCCTTGTCTGTTTTCAGAAAAAACTGGAGACCATTCTTAACACAGCTATTGAAAATGATGTTATAACGAAAAAGACTAAGGATGGTCTTATCACACAGCATGCTAAAGTGGCGACTTTTTACATCATTCCCAAGGTGCATAAAAGCAGCACAGATCCACCTGGACGACCTATCGTAGCAGGTAATGAAAGCTTAAGTGAAAATATATGCAGATTTGTTGATTTTTACTTACAACAATTGGTAATTAATTTACCATCCTTTGTGCAGGATACTACAGCAGTACTAAATCAATTGGAGGGGATACAACTTACAGATGAAATGATTTTGGTGACGGCGGATGTAGAGTCCCTATATACTAGTATACGGCATGAAGATGGCATGAGGGCCACATCAAAGTTTCTAATGGGTAACAATTTGGAACCAGCCCTCAACCAACTGCTCCTACAATTGTTGGACTTCATTTTGCATCACAATTTTTTTGTTTTTAAGGATAGATTTTATTTACAAACGCAAGGTGTGGCGATGGGGGCCACCTGTGCCCCATCCTACGCGAATTTGTTTTTGGGTGCTTGGGAAAGGGAGATCTTCCATGGTGTCCTCCCTGAGAACATCGATAGAGTCCATAATTGGATGAGATATATCGATGATATTCTGTTCATCTGGGAGGGCACCATGGAGGATCTCAACAGGTTCATGACCGTACTGAATAACAATGCACTTAATATCAGGCTGACGTATAAAGCGGGGCGAGAAATTGATTTCTTGGACATAAAGATAAAAACAAATGAAATGGGCAAAATTCAAACAGAAGTGTACAGGAAGGCAACTGCTGTAAATTCCTTATTGCATGCAAGTTCGGCACATCCTAGATCAACAATTGATGGGATTCCTAAGGGCCAATTTGTGCGTCTCAAAAGGATTTGTTCCAATGAGGCGAGTTTTCGTATGGAATCAGAGAAATTACAGTTACGCTTTAAGGAAAGAGGCTACAGTAATAGGCAGATAAAGAGGGGTTTCCAAATAGCCAAGGCACGCAAAAGAGAAAAATTATTGTGCCCTAATGAGGAAAACAAGATGGCTAAAACCACGCTGACTGGTAGTCCAGATATTAGATTCATTACCAACTATAATAAACAGTGGAAAAAGCTATATGAGATTCTGAATAATCACTGGGACATTCTGCAAACGGATGTGAAGTTAAGTCAGTGTATTTCGAACAGACCATTATTGACTGCGAGACGCTCCAAAAATCTTAAAGATTTGTTGGTGCGTAGTCACTACATCCCTGAGACCAAACTAGGACAATCCACCATGGTAAAAGGATCATATCCTTGTGGGGGATGTAAGGCATGTGCCAATCTAGATAGATCAACCAACTTTACCAATTCAGACCACACCCAAACGTATGAAATTCGTGAGTACATTTCTTGCATGACCACCGGGATTATCTATTATGCAGTCTGTCCCTGCAACAAAATATATATTGGCTTAACAACAAGGGAATTCCGGAAAAGAATAAGGGAACATGTGAGGGATATTGAAAAGGCGGTAGACGTTTTAAATCTGAGTGATTTAAAAACCCTCCCAAAGCATTTTAAAATATTCCATCAGAGCAATCCTAGGGGTTTGCGATTCAGAGGCATAGACAAAGTGCATTTGGGGATCAGGGGGGGCAATTACAGTAAAATCCTGGCCCAGATTGAGACTAGGTGGATTTTCAGGCTCAAAACCCTGACCCCAAAAGGATTAAATGAGAGCTTTGGCTTTGGCTCCTTTCTCTAAATAGTGGCATTATTTTAGGGGTAATGGGAGATTTGGCCCATTTTTTACTACGGGGTCTTAGTTGATGCATATACATGTATAATGATGTGTTGTTTCTACTCTTTAGTCTGCCGATTTGTCCTGAATGTCCGTCTCTTTGTGAAATTCCGATGTTATGAATTCTGCCACCATTGAATGGATCAGTCCGTGTTTTCGAAAGTGGTGGTCCCTGATAATTGTGACGTGCCTAATACGGGGCTTCGTGTGGCAAAGCAATGTGTTATTCGTATGGTTTCAACGCACTATGCACTTTAATGTGTGTACATTTATTTATATCAATGCATTTATGGAGGATATGCCATCTTCCATAATCCTGTCACATTTGGATATCACTGGTTCTTAATTTTTATGTTTTATTACATCATGTTGGATGAACTTTTGATTGTATGAGGTAGTGCCATGATCACTGTACCAATGGTACATTTATGAAAATGACACTATGTTTCAATCGGTATGTTCATCCTATCGTGTGTAAATTATGGAACTTTCACGTATCCATGTATAAAATATTATTGTATGTATACACTACGATTAGATTCATATATACTTATGATTGAGTTTTATTCATTCCCTATTCTCTGTGACACTTGTGCGCATGACCTTCAGGTCTGGGCGTTTCCCTTCCGCCCTCTCTCTCCTATGTAGGGCGGTGGTGGCGATGGCGATCGACATCATTGAATGTGCGACCGCCCTCTCCCCCACTGGCCTCAGAGGAAGGGCGGAAGTAATATAGTCACATTTGAATACACACTGGTCACTATGGGTATTTATTTACTTTTTATCTTTTATATAATCATGTCGAATGAATTGTTGATTTTTTGATTTAATGTCATGATCACTGTAACTATTATATATTTTTGAAAATAACACTTTGTTTCAAATTGAAATGTTCACCGTATTATGGGTAAAATATGGGACTTCCACGTATTCATGTAGAAAACATTATAATTATATATACATTAGGACTAGATCCGTATGCACTTTTGATTGAGCCTCATCGACTCTTTATTCTGTGGCATCTGTGCGCATGACCATTGGGTCCGGGCGTCTCCTTCCGCCCTCTCTCTCTTGTGCAGGGCGTTGGTGGCGATGGCGATCGGCATCATAGAATGCGCGACCGCCCTCTCCTCCACTGGCCTCAGGGGAAGGGCAGAAGTAATATGACGCAGCGGACGCTGATTGGTCATGCGCCGCCATGATGACGTGGAACTTCACAGAGAATCACATGACGCTCTTATAGACACAGGATTGGTTGTCGGCGCCTTATTAGTGTTCTCTCCCTCTCTGGTCTTTAACTCCTCCTGAGGAAGCAAACTATACGCGAAACGCGCGTTGAGGAGCGCCATTGCCCTGATACCTGTCCCTGCTCCGTTGGTATGTAGCCCTATACACCTGCTTTACCTTATATTTTCGGATCTTGTGTCTGCTATTTTTGGTATTCATGCACACCGGTGTATTGAGGCAAGCGCACCTTTGCTATAGATTCTCCATGCTCCTGGTATTATATCCTTTGGGATAATTGATTATTTATATATCACATATATGGAGATCCATTTACGTCCGTCCAATGGATGGGGCAGGTAGCAGTGTGATGCAGGATTGTGGTTGTCCCTGCTCATTTATTGTCTTATAATATGTATCATGTATGTCTTTTATGGATATTGAATAAAATTGATTTGTATTTTCTCATACCGGTGTGTTTAGCACTCTTTTTCTTTATTGTGGTATCATATATATATATATATATATATATATATATATATATATATACAGTACAGACCAAAAGTTTGGACACACCTTCTCATTCAAAGAGTTTTCTTTATTTTCATGACTATGAAGGCATCAAAACTATGAATTAACACATGTGGAATTATATACATAACAAACAAGTGTGAAACAACAGAAAATATGTCATATTCTAGGTTCTTCAAAGTAGCCACCTTTTGCTTTGATTACTGCTTTGCACACTCTTGGCATTCTCTTGATGAGCTTCAAGAGGTAGTCCCCTGAAATGGTCTTCCAACAGTCTTGAAGGAGTTCCCAGAGATGCTTAGCACTTGTTGGCCCTTTTGCCTTCACTCTGCGGTCCAGCTCACCCCAAACCATCTCGATTGGGTTCAGGTCCGGTGACTGTGCAGGCCAGGTAATCTGGCGCATCACCCCATCACTCTCCTTCATGGTCAAATAGCCCTTACTTTCAACGTTTTCCCAATTTTTCAGCTGACTGACTGACCTTCATTTCTTAAAGTAATGATGGCCACTCGTTTTTCTTTACTTAGCTGCTTTTTTCTTGCCATAATACAAATTCTAACAGTCTATTCAGTAGGACTATCAGCTGTGTATCCACCTGACTTCTCCTCAACGCAACTGATGGTCCCAACCCCATTTATAAGGCAAGAAATCCCACTTATTAAACCTGACAGGGCACACCTGTGAAGTGAAAACCATTTCAGGGGACTACCTCTTGAAGCTCATCAAGAGAATGCCAAGAGTGTGCAAAGCAGTATTCAAAGCAAAAGGTGGCTACTTTGAAGAACCTAGAATATGACATATTTTCAGTTGTTTCACACTTGTTTGTTATGTATATAATTCCACATGTGTGGACGCCATAGTTTTGATGCCTTCAGTGTGAATCTACAATTTTCATAGTCATGAAAATAAAGAAAACTCTTTGAATGAGAAGGTGTGTCCAAACTTTTGGTCTGTACTGTATATATATATATATATATATATATATATATTAGTACAATAGCAGCACACACTAATGTCAGGTGCAACAGTCCTTGAAATGGATTTCGGAATTAAAAAATGCTCAAATAGATAATTTGAACGACAGGCCTTTAATATAATTAATATCTACTCTTTTCTCCTTACTCCGGCACGGACCACAGTTCTTGAAAAAGGCCTGTCGTTCTGTTCCACAAAAGACACTGATTGGTTTCAAACGGAACTTGATTTACATAGGTTTTTTAGGTTGATTAAACTTAAAGTGATGTTTGATAAACAGCAGAATATATCTACCCCAAATACCATCACTAATGCTGAGCTTACACTTAAAAAGGCAAGTTTATTTGTTAAAAGCGACTTCATGCCGTCTATAACCATGTGGCCATTGATATGTTTCTAAATGCTGTAAGAATAGATTTGGAACAATTAAAAACATCTGAGTCCACTGGAGGGAACAGGAGGAATAACGTGTCTAGAGCCGATCTCTTACAGGATCTATGTAAAAAAAAATATTTACCATTAAACCGGCGGATAAGGGTGGGGCAGTGGTAGTCATGAATACTACTGATTATGTGAAAGAGATCAACAGACAGTTGAGTGACACGGAAGTGTATCGCAAGCTGCCTGGTGACCCTAAATTTGACATCTTGATTCGTATCCAAGGTGTTTTAGATCAGGCAAAAGAGAAAGGGATCATAGATAAAAAATTACACTAATTTCTTTATGTGGACCGTCCACAGACCCCTGTATTTTACGTATTACCGAAAATACACAAATCCCTGGTAGCTCCAAAGGGACGTCCTATAGTCTCGGGGATTGGGTCCTTTTGTTCACAGATTGCAATTTTCATGGATAGGATACTATTCCCATATGTCATCATGGCAAGATCATATATACGTGACACCACCCACTTTCTGAATTTGATAGAAAATATTGTACTTCCTGAACATGTACTTCTGGCATATTTTGATGTAGTCAGTTTGTACACCTCCATTTTCCACTCCAGAGGCCTCAGAGCAGTAAAGGATTGCTTGACTAATTATGTGTACACAGATGAGTGTAGAGAATTTTTGATTACTCTATTGGACGTCATACTTACCGGTCATACTTTTTTGTTTCAAGATCATTTTTATATTCAGCTGTGCGGGGTCAATAGGGTCAAACGTAGCGCCAAATTATGCTAATATCTTTATGGCCCATATGGAGGAGAGACACATCTATGTGAGCCATCACTTCAGACATGTTCTGGGATGGTTGCATTACATAGATGATGTCTTCCTACTTTGGACGGGTACGGAATCATAACTCACTGATTTTGGATCATTTCTCAATAGCATAGATCCTAAGGACAAGTTTACACTTGTATCATCACCAAGTGAGGTTCAATTCTTGGATGTTACTGTAAGGAGAGTAGGTCAACAATTGCATACAGATTTATATGTGAAAGCAATAGATAGCAATGCGTTTCTGAGATATGATAGCAATCATCCCAAACCAATGTTAAAATAATTACCCTATAGTCAACTACTCAGGGTAAAAAAAAATGTTAAAGACACAGAGGTCCAGGAAGGAAGATTAACGGAGATGGTGACCAAATTTGTCAGGAGTAGAGTTGAGCGAACCCGAACTGTAAAGTTCGGGTTCGTACCGAACATTAGGGTTTTCGGCACCCGGACCCGAAAATTTACGTAAAAGTTCGGGTCCGGGTTCGGTATTCGGCAATTTTTATGGCGCTTTTTAAAAGTCTGCAAAGCAGCCAATCAACAAGCGTCATACTACTTGCCCCAAAAGGCCATCACAGCCATGCCTACTATTGGCATGGCTGTGATTGGCCAACTGCAGCATGTGACCCAGCCTCTATTTAAGCTGGAGTCACGTAGCGCCGCCCGTTACTCTGCTCGGAATATTGTAGGGAGAGGCTGCAGCTGCTGTGAGGGAGAGATCAGGGAGAAATCTTATCAAGAACTGGTTTATGTACTCAGCGATCTACAGAAAAAGTGTTTTGTAGGTGCAGTGCACAATTTTTTTAAGCCTGCCCTGAGCCAACTACTGCTGAAAACTAACTTTTTTTCTTCAGTTAATCAATATCAATACATGATCGGCAGCCATTTAATGCAACGATAGTGCACCAGCATAGGCTATCTACAAGTCCAGAAATACAGCTTTGGCATTCTGGGGTGAAAAAACCCTCTAATATACTGCACATCTGGGATTAGACAAGCATAAGTGACTGTCACATTTTGGACAGAAATACAGCTTTTTGGTTAGGGTGAAAAAACCCTCTAATATACTGCACATCTGGGATTACACGTGCATAAGTCACTGTCACATTTTGGACAGAAATACAGCTTTTTGGTTAGGATGAAAAAACCCTCTAATATACTGCACATTAGAGATGTCCCAAACTATTCGCCGGCGAACAGTTCCCGGCGAACATCGCTTGTTCGCGTTCGCCGCGGCGGGCGAACATATGCGATGTTCGGTCCGCCCTTTTTACGTCATCATTGAGCAAACTTTGACCCTGTACCTCACAGTCAGCAGACACATTCAGAATACCCTCCCTCCCAGACCCTCCCACCTCCTATCAAAAAGCAAGGACAGCATCCATCTTAGATTCATTCTGACGCTGCAGTGTTAGTGAGAGCAGGGAGAGTGCAGCTGCTGCTGATTTAATAGGGAAATCGTTAGCTAGGCCAGTGTTCTGTGTCCACTCCAATCCTCAAAGACTCATCTGATCTGCTGTAAGGACAGCTTCCTGACAGCACCCCAAAAAGCTCTTTTTAGGGCTAGTACATTCTCTGTAATACAGTTCTCTGTAATATAATTGCAGTTGCCTGCCAGTGTGTGTCAGGCCCACAGAGTGTACTGTGCTCACTGCCAGTGCCCACCACTCATATCTGGTGGCACAGAGCTTGCAGACAAAACAATAAAACTATTTGTTCTCTGTAATATAATTGCAGTTGCCTGCCAGTGTGTGTCAGGCCCACAGAGTGTACTGTGCCCACTGCCAGTGCCCACCACTCATATCTGGTGGCACAGTAGCTTGCAGATAAAACAGTAAAACAATTTTTTCTCTGTAATATAATTGCAGTTGCCTGCCAGTGTGTGTTAGGCCCACAGAGTGTACTGTGCCCACTGCCAGTGCCCACCACTCATATCTGGTGGCACAGTAGCTTGCAGATAAAACAGTAAAACAATTTTTTCTCTGTAATATAATTGCAGTTGCCTGCCAGTGTGTGTCAGGCCCACAGAGTGTACTGTGCCCACTACCAGTGCCCACCACTCATATCTGGTGGCACAGTAGCTTGCAGATAAAACAGTAAAATATTTTTTTCTCTGTAATATAATTGCAGTTGCCTGCTAGTGTGTGTCAGGCCCACAGAGTGTACTGTGCCCACTACCAGTGCCCACCACTCATATCTGGTGGCACAGTAGCTTGCAGATAAAACAGTAAAATAATTTTTTCTCTGTAATATAATTGCAGTTGCCTGCCAGTGTGTGTCAGGCCCACAGAGTGTACTGTGCCCACTGCCAGTGCCCACCACTCATATCTGGTGGAACAGTAGCTTGCAGATAAAACAGTAAAACAATTTTTTCTCTGGAATATAATTGCAGTTGCCTGCCAGTGTGTGTCAGGCCCACAGAGTGTACTGTGCCCACTGCCCACCACTTACATCGGGTGGCACAGTACCTTGCACGCATAGTACCACTAATCTAAAAAAAAATGACAGGCAGAGGCAGGCCACCCTGCAGGGGCCGTCGTGGTCGTGGTGCTGTGATTCCCTTTGGCCCTAGAATAATGCACAGTGTTTAGAGGCCACGTACCCTGAACTCAAAAAGTTCTGAGGACATAGTTGACTGGCTTACACAGGACACCCAATCTTTTACAGCTTCCACTCGGATCCTTGACGCACCATCCTCCTCCAGCTCAGCTTCGGGCACCTCTCAAGTTACCACTCGCCCGCCTGCCGCCACCACCAACACTAGCACAACAGCTGCTTCACTTGATCTGTCAGAGGAGTTATTTACACATCAGTTGGAAGAAATGAGTGATGCCCAACCATTATTGTCAGAGGATGTAGATAACAGGGATATGTCTCAGTCAGGCAGCATTACACACATGGACGTACGGTGTGATGATGATGATGTTGTACCCGCTGCTGCTTCCTTTGCTGAGTTGTCAGATACAAGTGAAGCGGTTGATGATGACGATGTGTCCGTGGATGTCACGTGGGTGCACGCTCGAAGAGAAGAAGAACAGGGGGATAGTTCAGATGGGGAGACAGAGAGGAGGAGGAGACGAGTTGGAAGCAGGGGGAGGTTGTCGCAAGGAGCTAGTGGCACAGTCAGACAGCATGCATCGGCACCCAGGGTCAGCCAGACAGCACGCCAATCAACGCATGCTGTTGCCACCACGGGAATGCCGTCATTGCAGAGATCATCAGTGTGACATTTTTTTTGTGTGTCTGCCTCTGACAACAGCGATGCCATTTGCAACCTGTGCCAAAAGAAACTGAGTCGTGGGAAGTCCAACACCCACCTAGGTACAACTGCTTTGCGAAGGCACATGATCTCAAATCACAAATGCTTATGGGATCAACACATGAGTACAAGCAACACACAAACTCAAAGCCGCCATCCTTCTCCTGGTCCAGCATCTTCAGCCACGTCAACTACTGCTGTCCTCCTTTCCCCCTCTCAACCATCCGCCACTCCGTCTCTCGCCTTAAACAGTTCCTGCTCATCTGCCCACAGTCAGGTGTCTGTCAAGGACATGTTTGAGCGTAAGAAGCCAATCAACACTCCTAATGTTGGACCGCCTGCTCCAACAAGAAATAGCCGTCAACGAGTATTTGTTTGACCGGGGTGCTAGGACAGCCTCTGCGGAGCTGGGAATTTTTTTGCCACGTTACTGGACGCTCATGCGCAATGCCTGTAGGCTCATGCGTCCTTTTGAGGCGGTGACAAACCTAGTCAGTCGCACCGAAGGCACCATCAGCGACATCATCCCATTTGTTTTCTTCCTGGAGCGTGCCCTGCGAAGAGTGCTAGATCAGGCCGTAGATGAGCGTGAAGAGGAAGAGGAAGAGTTGTGGTCACCATCACCACCAGAAACAGCCTTATCAGCATCGCTTGCTGGACCTGCAGCAACGCTGGAAGAGGAGTGTGAGGAAGAGGAGTCAGAGGAGGAATGTGGCTTTGAGGAGGTGGAGAAAGACCAACCACAGCAGGCATCTCAGGGTGCTCTTTGTCACCTATCTGGTACCCGTGGTGTTGTACGTGGCTAGGGGGAAGAACAGACTTTCAGTGAGATCACTGAGGACGAGGAACGGGACATGAGTAGCTCGGCATCCAACCTTGTGCAAATGGGGTCTTTCATGCTGTCGTGCCTGTTGAGGGACCCTCGTATAAAAAGGTTGAAGGAGAACGACCTGTACTGGGTGGCCATGCTACTAGACCCCTGGTATAAGCAGAAAGTGCCTGAAATGTTACCGAATTACCACAAGTCGGAAAGGATGCAGCAGTTCCAAAATAAATTAAAAAGTATGCTTTACACAGCGTATAAGGTTGATGTCACAGCACAATGGGAATCTAACAGGGGAAGAGGTGAAAGTAATCCCCCTACCACGACCACACCGGCAAGGACTGGACGCTTTACAGACGTGATGTTGATGGAGGACATGCGGAGCTTTTTAAGTCCTACGCATCGCCACAGTCCTTCGGGGTCCACCCTCAGAGAACGACTCGACAGACAGGTAGCAGACTACCTTGCCTTAACTGCAGATATCGACACTCTGAGGAGCGATGAACCCCTTGACTACTGGGTGTGCAGGCTTGACCTGTGGCCTGAGCTATCCCAATTTGCGATAGAACTTCTGGCCTGCCCCGCTTCAAGTGTCCTGTCATAAAGGACCTTCAGTGCAGCAGGAGGTATTGTCACTGAGAAGAGAAGTCGCCTAGGTCAAAAAAGTCTAGATTACCTCACCTTTATTAAGATGAATGAGGCATGGATCCGGAAGGGACTGACAGTGGGCGATACATTTGACTAATAAAGTCCTGGTGATGAGATGAGCTGCCTTGGGCTAAAAATGGTCTAAACGCTGCTGTATTTTATCTCTGCATGCCGGATGACTTGCGTGGCTTATCTGCCACCAACTAGGGTTCAAGCCAAAATGTTTTAGTGACTTTCTGCCTGGAAAACATCAATTTTTCTGGCCTCTGGTGCTGCACTGTGGCTGCAAAAACAAAACATAAAAAAAAGGCACATACATGTGTCAATTCCCCTTCGTGATTGTTACCTTGTTGTGGTGAAGGAGCTTGCGTATATCACAATGAAGCGACCACCTCTATGAGTGTGTTCGCAATGGCAATGTTGGCACACCCCAGATGTTAAGGTCGTTGCTTCATTGTGAACAGACCAAAAGCGATCGGCTGAATAATTTTGCATAGAAAAAACATTAATTTTCTTTGTGATCATCTAAGGTGATCATTAAAGCCTACTAGGCCAACAATGGGCCCACACTGCAGAATCATTGTTTTCTGGGTCACTTAACTGTCACTGAACTACCTCAGTCTGCACGACCATAGACTTTGAAAAACCCTTATCGCCTGCAATCTCCCAAACGTGCACACGAGCACAGTCAAAACTACACCAAGATTGACGCATAGAGGAATAAAATGTATGTCTTGAGTGTGTCAACTATTGACAACTCTTTGCGGTTGTCTAAAATCTATTCCATACACGTCCCCTGATTAAACTGATAAGAATAGTACTACTTAACACACCACTCATATATGGTGGCACAGTACATTGCACGGCGCACGCGCAGTGCCCCAAATTGGAAGTAGGAGGACCAACCAAGCATCTTTTTACATCTCCCGGTTCCTAAAATCTATTTCATACACCGGCTCCTGATAGGGGACGTAACAGGGATTTAACTGATAGGAATAGTACTACTTAACACACCACTCATATCTAGTGGCACAGTACATTGCAAGGCGTACGCGCAGTGCCCCAAATTGGAAGTAAGAGGACTGACCAAGCATCTTTTTCCATCTCCGGTTCCTAAAATCTATTCCATACACCGGCCCCTAATAGGTGACAAAACATAGATTAAACTGTTAATAACAGATTTTTTTTAATTTAAAAAAAAAAGAGGACAGCCTCTGCGGAGCTGGGTATTTTTTGCCGCGTTACTGAACGCTCATGCACAATGGCTGTAGGCTCATGCGTCCTTTTGCGGAGGTGACAAACCTGGTCAGTCAAACCCAAAGGCAACATCATCGACCTCATCCCATATGCGCTTTTTCTGGAGCGTGCCCTGCGAAGTCTGCTGGATCAGGCCGTAGATGAGCATGAAGAGGAAGAGTTGTGGTCACCATCACCACCAGAAGCAGCCTTGTCGTCGTCGATTGCTGGACCTGCGACAATGCAAATAGAGGAGTCTGAAGAAGAGGAGTCAGAGGAGGAAGGTGGCTTTGAGGAGGTGGAAGACCAACCACAGCAGGCGTCCCAGGTGGCTTGTTGTCACCTTTCAGGGACCCTTGGTGTTGTACGTGGCTGGGTGGAGGAAGAGACCTTCAATAACGTCAGTGAGGACAAGGAACGGGACATGGCTAGCTTGGTATCCAACCTTGTGCAAATGGGGAGTTTGCGGTTGTGCAAATGGACTGTTTGCGGTTGTTTGCGGTGCGTTAAACAGGGAGTTTGATCTGTCACTGTGAAGCGGGCGTAAACCCTTACACTACCTGATCGATACAACATCATACCTGATGTTTGAAAGCACATTATTCTAAACAATTTAGGAATGTTAGATGATTTATGCCCTTTATGGATTAAAACCCAACTCTGCGTCAACTATGTCATTTTCCATGGGAGTTTTGCCATGGATCCCCCTCCGGCATGCCACAGTCCAGGTGTTAGTCCCCTTGAAACAACTTTTCCATCACTATTGTGGCCAGAAAGAGTCCCTGTGGGTTTTAGAATTTGCCTGCCTATTGAAGTCTATGGCGGTTCGCCCGTTCGCGAACATTTGTGAAAATTCGCGTTTGCCGTTCGCGAACGGAAAATTTTATGTTTGCGACATCTCTAGTGATCACCTGGAAGTCAGGGGCTTAGGGGCTAGGGACTTACTAGGGCCATTTTTATATAGGGTAAGGTTCCGGATTGGGTTGCTCGTATCAGGGCGGGTCCTCTGTGTTTAGGCTATCAGGGCCAGAATAGCACCCCCCTGTAGGGCAATATCAGGGACAGTTCTTTGCCCACCCTGTCCTTCAATACCTCATCATCATCTAGCCCAGGGATAGATGTTTTTTGCTTTCCCTCTGGGATTTATCGATGTGCACTGGAACCCCCCGGATTGTGGTAGGACATATGGTTTCTGATTTCGTGCCGCCAAGCACCTGATTTAGTGCCACCGAGCACTTGTTATTGCCTACTATGCTTTTTGCTTAACTGTAATAATTAAATTTATTTTCATTTTGAGGGATATCTTTTTGGGCTCATTCAGACGGCCGTATTCTGTCCGCAAAAATGTGGATCCGTTTTTTTGCGGACAGTTCAGCATGTCCGTACAAAAACGATAGCATTAAGTATTTTGGGGACCCATAGACTTCAATGGAGCCATGTCCTGATTTTCACGGACAAGTATAGGACATGTTTCATTTGTTTTGCAGGACAGTGGAATAGAAAAGGGCCCCATAGAAGTGAATGGGTCAGCATCTAATCCACCAAAAAACGGATCCGCATTTTTGCGGATAGCATACGGACGTCTGAATGAGCCCTTAATAGTAACATTATTAAATGTTACGTTTTATCTTTAAGTATATTCTAATGGATTGCCTTCCTTGTACAATGTTATAATATACTTTCTAACATAGAAAGTATATTATAGCGCATTTGTATTGTGCGGCAGTTGTGAGCTGTTCTGTTGCGATACCGCAGGTATATAGAGGGACAAGCGTTAATGGAACAAATCATTTCTACTGGTGTGATATACCAGTTTCCCCCCCCCAAAAAAAGTGATTGAAGCAGGGGTGGTATATACCAATAATATACTTTCTATATAGTGCATTTGGGTAGCGCAACTGGGCACATTTAAGAGAATTTCCCCCTCTAGTATGTCACTGTCCATGTTGTGGGACTATTTGTGCACTTCTACTAAGTATTTGGTGGCTGCAAATATCAGCTAAAGGTTTTCAGGTTTGCCTGCCATTTAAGTGAATGGAGCCCGCCGCGAACTTTTGGTTCGCGAACATTTGATCCCGGCCGATGTTCGTCCATCACTAGTTGTCAGGCCAAGATATAGGGAAAAAAATTTAAATACACAAAACAATTTTTCTCCCATAATCTATCCACATTTTTGCTGTCAACGGTGTAATCCGTTAGTTGTGTGATCTGCGCTTCAATACCTTGTGTGGTTGTCAGGCCTAGATATAGGGAAAAATATAAATATAAACTACATCATAAAACAGTGTCTGTACCGCATATTCCAAAAATCTGGGCCTAAAATAGTGTCCATATTCTGTGTTGTTCTGTGACATCTACAGTACGCCATCCGAAAACTGTGTCTTTAGCAGACTGCAAAAAAAATCTGTGCCACATCTAGTGACGAAACCATTAATATGAAGAGGGCGAGCACTAAGGGACGGGGAAGTAGGTGTGATGCTGATGGTGCACGCAGAGAACGTGGCCCTGGGCACAATGAAACTGTGCATGCTGCCAGTGCACCAGAAGAAAATAATAATCCACCATACCCAGCTTCATGTCCAACTTAGCTGGGCGGCGCAGAATAACACTGTACAAGTCGGACTAGTGGGAGTTGATCGGTTGGATTGCTGAAGATAATGCTTCCAGTCGTTTAAGCACCCCCCTCTCTTCCACCAAGTCCAGTCTCTGTAGTCAAGAGTCTGGTCAACTGAATCCTCTCTCTTGCCAAACGAGTGAGGCTTGCCAAACGAGTGATCCCGCACATGGATATTCCGAGGAGCTCTATCCAGCGTCACTATTTCATTTGGCCCTCGTGCCCAGCACGCTTGAAGAGGGACCTGAGATATTGTGCCCTGATTCCCAACCTCTTGAGCCTTCAGAGTGTCAAGAAGATGACTGTGGTGAATGGCAATAATTCGTTGACGAGGTGGATGAGACACAGTTACCAGTCACTGAGGTTGTGGTTAGGTCAAGTCAGGAGGATGAGCAGAGTCAGGAAGTGAAGTAGAAGAGGAGGTGGTTGACGATGAGGTCACTGACCCAACATGGGAAGGTGAAAAGCCGAGCAAGGACAGCAGTACAGAGGGAAAGGGATCCGCAGCACCGCAACAGGCTGGAAGAGGCAGTGGGGTTGCAAAAGGGAGAAGTCTTCCTACACCAAACAGGCCTGCAACTGTTACACCGAGCACCCCCATGCGTAAATCTACCTTACCAAGGGGTAGGTGTTCAGCAGTATGGCGTTTTTTTCGAGGAAAGTGCAGACGACAAAAGAGTGGTAGTTTGCAACCTGTGCAGCACCAAAATGACCTGGGGTGTGAACATTAGCAACCTCACCACCACCAGCATGATCCGCCACATGGCATCCAAGCACCCTAACAAGTGGGACGAACGCCTGGGTCCACAATCTGGGTCTGCGGGTCACACCACTGCCTCCTCTTCCCCTGTGTTACTCACTGCTGGCCAATCCCCTGTCGAAGGCGCAGGCCCAGATGCCCCTCGCCCTGCACCTGGACCTTCGCATGAACCATCAGCAACAACATCCAATTCCCTGTCCCAGGGCAGTGTCCAAATTTCCAGAACACAGTCATTTGAACGCAAGCACAAATACCCACCCACCCACAGGTGGACGTCCCTCGGTATGCAGCCCCAGCTGCCACTATTTTTCACGGTGTACCGTGCCCTTCTTACACCAGCATGTGTCCCAGAACATCACCCGTGCCCTGAACAACGCAGTTAATGGGAAGGTCCACTTAACCACGGACACATGGACAATTGGGTGAATGTTGTGGAGGCCAGGAGTGAGTCGTACCCTGGGATGGCACAGGTGCTACCCACGCACAGGATTGTGGGCCCTACGTCCATCAGGGTCTCTGCCAGCAGCTATATTACTGGTTCCAACCCCAACTTCTCCTCCGCCACCTCCTCCTTCTCCACTTCCACCTCCAGCAGCAGTCAGCCATCAGTCGCTAGCTGGAAGCAGTGTTGCACTGCTGTGCATAAGCATCCACAGGCCGTGCTGAAGTTGATCTGTTTAGGGGACAACAACACACCACCGCAGAGCTGTGGCAGGGTATAAGGGACCAAACCGAGCTGTAGCTCTCGCCACTAAACCTACAACAAGGCATGGTTGTGTCTGACAATGGCCGTAACTTGGTGGCGGCTTTGGAGCTCGGCAACCTGTCACACATCCCATGCCTAGCCCACGTCTTAAACTTAGTGGTTCAGCGGTTTATCAAAACCTTACCCAAATTTGCCAGAGCTACTAGTGAAGGCGTGCCGCGTGTGTGCCCATTTCTGCAAGTATTCCACAGCATTAGCTAGTCTGTCAACGCTGCAGTAGCACTTCCAGCTTCCAGCTCACCGACTGTTGTCCGATGTGAGCACGCACTGGAACTCTACGTTCCACATATTGGCCAGGCTTTGTGAGCAGCAGAGGGCAGTTGTGGAATACCAGCTGCAACATGGCCGTCGCCTTTCGAGTCAACTGCCACTATTCATAAGAGAGGAGTGGGCATTGATGTCAGACCTCTGTAAGGTTTTAAAAAACTTTGATGAATCCACACAGATGGTTAGTGGTGATAACGCTATTATCAGTGTAACCATCCCACTGCTGTGTCTACTCAAACGATCGCTGCTCACAATTAAGGCCGACGCTCTGAATGTCACAGGCGAGGAAATGGGGGAGGACATTACACAGGGTGATAGCCAGCCCACCCTCAATTCGTCTTCTCAGCACGAATTGGACCATGAAGAGATGGTGGAGGAGCTGGAGACAGTTGCCTCTACTACAGAGGGTAGTACCCATGCAACTTTAATTCCATCTGTTGAGCATGGATGGGTAGAAGAGGAGGAGGAGGAGGGGGAGGAGGAGGAGGGGGAGGGGGATGAGGAGATGGAGAGTCATCCTGATGTCGACATTGACGTCTTGCCTGTTGGTACTCTGGTACACATGGCTGACTTCATGTTAGGCTGCCTTTCCAGCGACCCTCGCATTACACGCATTTTAGATAACACGGATAACTGGGTGTTCACCCTTCTCGACCCCCACTACAAAGAGAACTTCTCATCTCTCATTGCTCTGGTGGAGAGGACGAGCAAAATGGTGCAATACCAGAAGATCCTTGTTGGAAAATTGCTCCAAAATTTTCCATCTGACAAAGCTGGCGGCAGAGTCCGTACTTCCTTAGGCAACCGAGGAAGGGAGACAAGGGGAACACACAGCAGATCCAACAAAGGCAGGGCAACACTCTCCAAGGCATGGGACACTTTCATGACACCCCGCCAGCAACCTCGCCCTGAAGTGTGGCCTAGTGGTACAAGGAGGGAAAACCTTTGGAGGATGGTGAAGGAATACATAGCAGACCGTGTCAGCGTCCTAAATGATCCCTTAGTGCCTTAGAACTACTGGGTGTCCAAGCTGGACACGTGGCACAAACTTGCGCTCTACGCGTTGGAGGTGCTGGCCTGCCCTGCAGCCAGCGTTTTGTCTGAGCATGTATTTAGTGCTGCTGGTGGCATTATAACAGATATGCGTATCTGCTTGTCCACTGGCAATGCTGACAGGTTGATTCAGATAAAAATGAACAAGGCCTGAATTGCCCCTGACTTCTCAACTCCACCATAGGACAGCTGAGCTGATGATGAACATAAAGGCAATTTCAATCTATCATTTATAATGTACTCAATCTACTGTAGTGTATACCCATGCACATTTTCCACCACAAAAAAGAGTATATGGTTGAATTTTGTTTTCTCCTCCTCGTCCAGATTGTATATATTCCCTCCACTCAAATTTATTTAATAGGGTCAGCTGAACTGCAGGCCCTCGCCCCTAATGTTTTAGAGGGTAAGCTCAGCAGTAGGCCCTCGTCCCTAAGGTTTTAGACTGTCAGTTCAGCAGCAGGCCCTCGCCCCTAATGTTTTAGAGGGTCAGCTGAACTGCAGGCCCTCGCCCCTAATGTTTTGGAAGGTCAGTTAAGCAGCAGGCCCTCGCCCCTAAGGTTTTAGAGTGTCAGTTCAGCAGCAGGCCCTCGCCCCTAATGTTTTAGAGGGTCAGTTCAGCAGCAGGCTCTCGCCCATAATATTTTAGATGGTCAACTCAGCAGCAGGCCCTCGCCCATAATGTTTTAGATGGTCAACTCAGCAGCAGGCCATTGCATATAATGTTTTACAGGCTCAGCTCACCAGCAGGCCCTCGCCCCTAATGTTTTAGAGGGTCAACTCAGCAGCAGGCCCTCGCATATTATGTTTTAGAATGTCAGCTCACCAGCAGGCCCTCGCATATTATGTTTTAGAACGTCAGCTCACTAGCAGGCCCTCTCATATAATGTTTTAGAGCGTCAGCTCACCAGCAGGCCATTGCATATAATGTTTTACAGGGTCAGCTTACCAGCAGGCCCTCGCCCCTAATGTTTTACAGGGTCAGCTCAACTGCAGGCCCTCACCCCTAATGTTTTAGAGGGTAAGCTCAGCAGCAGGCCCTCGCCCCTAAGGTTTTAGAGTGTCAGTTCAGCAGCAGGCCCTCGCCCATAATGTTTTAGAGGGTCAGCTGAACTGCAGGCCCTCGCCCCTAATGTTTTGGAAGGTCAGTTCAGCAGCAGGCCCTCGCCCCTAAGGTTTTAGAGTGTCAGTTCAGCAGCAGGTTCTCGCCCATAATGTTTTAGATGGTCAACTCAGCAGCAGGCCATTGCATATAATGTTTTACAGGGTCATCTCACCAGCAGGCCCTCGCCCCTAATGTTTTAGAGGGTCAGTTCAGCAGCAGGCCCCCGCCCCTAATGTTTGAGGGTCAGTTCAGCAGCAGGCCCTCGCCCATAATGTTTTAGATGGTCAACTCAGCAGCAGGCCATTGCATATAATGTTTTACAGGGTCAGCTCACCAGCAGGCCCTCGCCCCTAATGTTTTAGAGGGTCAACTCAGCAGCAGGCCCTCGCATATAATGTTTTAGAACGTCATCTCACCAGCAGGCCCTCTCATATAATGTTTTAGAGCGTCAGCTCACCAGCAGGCCATCGCATATAATGTTTTACAGGGTCAGCTCACCAGCAGGCCCTCGCCCCTAATGTTTTACAGGGTCAGCTCAACTGCAGGCCCTCACCCCTAATGTTTTAGCGGGTCAGCTTAGCAGCAGGCCCTCGCCCCTAAGGTTTTAAAGGGTCAGCTCAGCAGCAGGCCCTTTCCCCTTATGTTTTAGATAGTCAGCTCAGCAGCAAGACCTCGCCCCTAATGTTTTAGAGGGTCAGCTCAGCAGCAGGCCTTCGCATATAATGTTTTAGAGCGTCAGCTCACCAGCAGGCCATCAAATATAATGTTTTAGAGAGTCAGCTCAGCAGCAGGACCTCGCCCATAATGTTTTAGATAGTCAGCTCAGCAGCAGGCCATCACATATAATGTTTTACAGGGTCAGCTCACCAGCAGGCCCTTGCCCCTAATGTTTTACAGGGTCCGCTCACCAGCAGGCCCTCACATATAATCTTTTACAGGGTCAGCTGACCAGCAGGCCCGCACCTAAAATCTTTTACAGGGTCAGCTCACCTGCAGGCCCGCAACTCAATGTGAATGAGGCCCTCCTTTATGTGATATAAAGGTTGTATTGGAGTGCCTCTTCCTTGTAATTTTTGGCAGCACTTGCACTTTATATACAAGAAAATATACAGGAAAGAATGTTTTCAATCAATTTTTCCTATAAAATTTATTTTTTACTTTGGTTTTGTGCATAAAACCTTAATTAGATTGTGGGCCTGGTGATCACTTTTAGCCCTTTTAAGCTGCATCAGCAGCAGCATGGTGATAAAAATTTGTGGCAAGATGTCATGGTGTGGAGATGGCAGCATGAGGAGGCCACATAGTGGCACAAAGACTGAGTCTGGATAAAAGACTAAGGCCACAGATTGTTTAGAAGGATGGAAATGGAAACAATCTGTGGAGCTGTATCACGGTCACCTGCAGATTAATGCAGACCAGGGCCGTAGCTATAGGGAAAGCAGGGGAAGCTGTAGCTTTGGGGCCCTGACCCAGAAGGGGCCCATCCAGGAGGAGGAGGATTAAAGGATTTGGTCAGGGCCCCCTCAACAGTATTACACAATTAAATGATATACAGTGACAGTATAGACAGTGTATAAAACGGATGGAACAGATGCCGACCCTGGTCTGAGAGAGCGATCTTTACTAGCCACAGGAATGGGGGCGGCATGAAAGGAAGGGGTCACTAAAAAAATGACTGTGGGATGGAGCGCCATTCAAACATTTTCTGTGGGGCCCAGTCAATTCTAGCTACGCCACTGATGCAGCCCACAAAAGCAAGTTTGGTTTATCGATTACAAAAACTTAATTAAATTGTGGGCCTGGTGATCAGTTTAAGGCCTTTTAAGCAGCATCAGCAGCAGCATGGTGATAAAAATGTGTAGCAAGGTTACATGGTGTAGAGATGGCAGCATGAGGAGACCACATAGTGGCACAATGACTGAGTCTAGATAAAAGACTAGGGCCACAGATTGCTTGGAAAGATGCAGATGGAAACAATCTGTGGACCTGTATCACGGTCACCTGCAGATTAATGCAGCCATCAAATTCAAGTTGGGTTTGTCAGTTCCACCTCAGCTCACCAGCATGCCTGCACCTAAAATCTTTCACTGGTTCAGCTCACCTGCAGGCCCGCAACTCAAATCTTTTACTGGGTAAGCTCAAATGCAGGCCCTCACATAGAACTTTTTAGAGGGTCAGCTCAGCTGCAGGCCATCGCATAAAATGTTTTACAGGGTCAGCTCCCCCTCAGGCACTAGCATATAATGTTTAACAGGGTCAGCTCACTTGGAGGCCTGCAACTCATGCTGCCTTGCTTTGAAGTAGTAGCCGTAGCCATTTATCAGGCTCCCTCTACGAAATCGAACAATGATTCCCCGTTACCGGTGGTCACCATGTTAGGTGCATAAAAGAACATTGAAAGTTGATAGGGAAGATATCCAAATGGATCGTGGACGTCACGGTGATGTGCAATCAGGCAGAAGTTTTCTAGAGTCAACAAAGCAGCAGCAGGGCCTCTCCTGTATAATGTTTCCTGATCCAAAATACCGCAGTGACATGCCCTGTAATTCTTTATTACTCATTCTGATAACAGGGCATCTTAAGAGTCCTGTATTGTTATTTATCATCACTACCTCCACGAGTCGGGAGTGTGTAATTTGCGCGACACCGGCTTGCCTTCCTTGGATGTGTTAGCCGTTTCTCAGGCTCCCTCTCCGGCATCGAACACTGATTCCTAGTTACCCGTGATCACCCTGGTAGGCACAGAAAAGAACATTAAAAGTTCATAGAGCAGACATCCGAATGGATCGTCGCCATCACGGGGATGTGCATTCGCCCAGAGGTTATCTAGAGTCACCAATGTGGCTGCAGGCCCCCGCCCCTAATGTTTTAGATGGTGAAATCAGCAGGCCCTTGCTCGAAATGTTTTTGAGGGTCACCAGCAGGCCATCAATCATAATTTTTCAAGGGTGTGTATGATGCCCTCCTTTATGTGTAACTAAGGGTGTTTTGGAGTGCAGGTTCCTTGTAATTTTTGCAGCCTTTTCAATTCCACTACCTGGACAATTGTACCACAATGTTAATGAGGCCCTCCTTTGTGTGATATACAGGCTGTATCGGAGTGCCTCTTGCTTGAAATTTTATTGCAGCACTTGCACTTTGCATACCATTGAATATACAGGAAAGAATGTTTCCTAACAATTTTTCCTGTAAAATAGATTTTTTGGGGGGGTTTTGTGCGTATTTTTGTCAGACTGTAAAAGTGGCTTACAACTCGGCAACATGGTTCCCAGCAGCGACCTGGGAGTCCAAGATGCATCCAGACATCGTCCCCATAGTGTTCCCGATCCATTTCGGTGGTGTTTCTGTTACTTTCTGACCTTTTACAATGGACCAGGCACCCTCCCCTCTTCAGAGCAGGGGGTGCCTGGTTGTCTCCCATTGACTTCCATTATACTCGGGTGCTCGGCCAAGCACACGAATATAGCAATGTGTTTGGGCCGAACACCCGAATACTTTAGTGCTCGATCATCACTAATCCTTAGACAGAATGGAACTTTTCCTTTCTCCCCCTTTTGGGCAGAAGTGGGCCAGTACTCTTTCCTACTAACGGGATGGGTTACAGTTTTAGTTGATCCTAGTCTAGTCAGTGGAGCGGAAAAGACGTACCAATATGTCACAGCAAGGAAAGGCCCCTCTCCTGCACCAGGAGTTTCTCCAGAGGGAAGCAGCTCACAGAGCGCCATGACTATTTATTGATAGTGATGGACGAACATCTGCCGGAACGGTTTGCGAACACGCATTCGTGATCAAATGTTCGTGAACCACGCGTTTGCGGCGGGCCCCTTTGACTTTGATGCCAGGTGAACCTGAAAAACCTTCAGGTCATATTTGCAGCCACCTAATACTAACTAGAAGTGCACAAATAGTCCCATAACATGGACAGTGACATACCAGAGGGGGATCATTGGCAAAAATTCCCACAAAAAATAAGTATTTTAATCAGAGGCCATTTTTATGCATCTTAAATAGAAACTCTTAAAAATGTGCCCTGCTTGAGCCTAGAAAAATAGAACTTGTGATGATGTGGCTAGAGGTACATTAGACGGTCACTGGCTAAAAATTTTACTGTAGGCCACTGGAGTACAGGCCCCAAAAATTAGGCATTCACCTGACAGAAAATAACTTGTGATTATGTGGCTGTAGGTACATTTGGCGGTCACCGGATAAAAATTAAACTGTAGACCACTGGAGTAGAGGCCCCAAAAATTAGGCATTCATCTGACAGAAAATGCCTTTTATGCCGCTGTTTATAAATAAGGCAAGAACCATTCTTTGTTCTGGGGGGGTGGCAGATATGTGTTGACTGGCATTAAGAAATTCAATTACACGTGGTCATCACAGGTGTTGAATTCCTCAGAGATCCATGCCTCATTCATTTTTAGAAATGTGAGGTAGTCCACACTGTCGTTGGCTAGGCGAGTGCGCTTTTCGGTCACGATCCTCCCTGCTGTGCTGAACGTTCTTTCGGACAGGACATTTGACGAGGGGCAAGCCAAGAGTTCCATGACAAATTGTGCCAGCTCTGGCCACAGGTCAAGCCTGCACACCCAGTCGTCCAAGGGTTTCTCGCTTTTCAGAGCGTTCACATCGGCCGTTAACCCGATGTAGTCGGACACCTGTTGGTCTAGGCGTTCCCTGAGGCTGGATCTGGAGGGCGGTTGTCGATGGGTTGGCTGCAAGAATGATCTTATATCCGAAGTGACTAACACATCTTCAAACCGCCCTCTTCTTGCAGGCGCGGTAGGATTGGTACCAGCACCTGTTTCGCTGCAAGGCCTGGAAATGCTGCATTCTGCCAGCCCTCTGTGATGCTGGTAACATGTCCACCATTTTGTGTTTTTACCGGGGTTCTTAGTACGTTGCCATGCAGTACTGGTCCTTGCCCTTTATGCTTTTTATACGAGGGTCCCTCTTCAAACACTGGAGCATGAAGGCAACCATTTGCACTAAATTGGAAGCGGTGGAGCGCCCTGGCTCCTGCTTATCGCCCAGAAGAAAGTCGTCCTCGGTCTCCTCCCCTCAGCTACGGAAAACCCCAGGGTTCCCAGAAAAGTTTAAAGTCCCCCACAAAGCCTGCTCTTTATGCGCCTCCTCCCCCCAGCCACCATCCAGACACCATCCTCCTGTGACTCCTCTTCAGACTCCTGCTGAGTTGTCTCAGATGGAGTAGCACCCCCTGGAAATTCATTCAGCATTGCTACTTCCTAATCTTCCAGCTCCTGCTCCTCGACGGCTTGATCAATGACACAACGCAATGCACGCTCCAGAAAGATGTCACTGATGGCGCTCTGGCTAAGACTGACCAGTTTGGTAATCTCATCAAATGGCCGCAGAAGTCTGCATGCGTCGTGCATGAGCAGCCACTGGTGCGGTGAAAAGAAACTAAGCTCCCCAGAATTTTTCCTGCTGCAGAGTTCGTACAGGTAATCATTAATGGCACGTTGCTGCTAGAGCAGCCTATCAAGCATATACAAGGTGGAGTTCCAGCACGTTGTGCTGTCACAAATCAGACATCTGACGGGCAGGTGGTGTCACCACTGAACGTCAGCAAGGCAAGCCATGGCCGTCTAAGATCTTCTAAAATGGGCAGAGATTTTCCTGGCCTGCCACAAGACGTCCTGGACCCCGGGGTATTTGGCAACAAATTGCTAAACGACTAAGTTAAGGACGTGTGCCATGCACGGCAAGTGTGTCATTTTGCCCTGTTTAGGCGTGCTTAGCAGATTGACACCGTTGTCACACACCACTTTACCAACTGTCAAATTGAGCGGGGTTAGCCACTGATTGGCCTGTGATCACAGAGCTGAAAGCAGTGGAGGACCGATGCAGGACCGCAGCAGAGTAGGAGGAGAAGAAGAGGCAGGCCTGCATGCAATCCGTGGCGGTAACACCAAATCCACACGGGAGCCACAGGTTACATGCTTGACGGCTGTCAGAAGGTTCACCCAGTGGGCAGTAAAAGTTATGTACCTTCCCTGCCTGTGTTTGCTAGACCACGTGTCTGTGGTCAGATGTATCTTGGCACCGACAATGTGTGCCAGAGATATATTCACTTGCCGCTGAACGTGGCCATATAGCTCTGGAATGCCCTTCTGGGAGAAATATTTCCTTCCAGGGACATTCCATTGGAGTGTGCCAATGGCCACAAATTTTCTAAAGTCCAGGAGGGTGCAGAAGAAGAAGGCTGAATGAGCCACTGAACCAACTCTGTTGCATACTTTGAAGTAATCGCACGTGCCTTCTCCAACTTCCCACTTAGGCCCTGGCTTGGTGCACCTACTTGACCCCTACCACCCCTGCCTTTTCCTCTGCCTGTTATTTTCAAAATGACCCTGTGCTTAAGTCCCTAGAGAAGAGCAGTATTTGTTAAAGTAGTTAAATTGAAGGCCTCAATCAATATTTGGTGGAAACAGGTATATCAATCCCCTTAATCAGTATTTTGTGGTAGCACGTATATCGTAGGCCTCAATCAATATTTGGTGGAAATAAGTTAATCAAATCCCTTAATCAGTATTTTGTGAAAGCAGTTACCTCGCAGGCCTCAATCAATATTTGGTTGAAGCAAGTATATAAAACCCCTTAATCAGTATTTTGTGGAAGCAGGTATCTCGCAGGCCTCAATCAATATTTGGTGGAAACAGGTATATCAATCCCCTTAATCAGTATTTTGTGGAAGCAGCAATATCACATGCCTCAATCAATATTTTGTGGAAGCAGGAATATCAATCCCCTTAATCACTATTTTGTGGAAGCAGGTATCTCGTAGGCCTCAATCAATATTTTGTGGAAGCAGGAATATCAATCCCCTTAATCAGTATTTTGTGGAAGCAGGTATATTGTAGGCCTCAATAAATATTTGGTGGAAGTAGGTATATCAAACCCCTTAATCACTATTTTGTGTAAGCAGGTATATCGTAGCCCTCAATCAGTATTTGGTGGAAGCAGGTATATCAAACCCCTTATTCAGTATTTTGTGGAAGCAGGTATCTTGCAGGCCTCAATCAATATTTGGTGGAAGCAGGTATATCAATCCCTTTATTCAGTATTTTGTGGAAGCAGGTATATCGCAGGCCTCAATCAATATTTGGCTGGAAACAGGTATATCAAACCCCTTAATCAGTATTTTGTGGAAGCAGATATATCGTTGGCCTCAAACAAAATTTGGTGGAAACAGGCATATCAAACCCCTTAACCAGTATTTTGTGGAAGTAGGTATATCGCAGGCCTCAATCACTATTTTGTGGAAGCAGGAATATCAAACCCATTAATCATTATTTTGTAGAAGCAGGTATTTCGCAGCCCTCAATCAATATTTGGTGGTAGCAAGTATATCAAACCCCTTAACCTGCTCAGGACCGCCGTACGCAGGATTGCGTCTTTGCGGCGGTCCTGTTACTCTGGGTCCTGTTACTCATGCGCATCGCGGGCCGGCAAAATTTAAAAGACAAGTTCGTCATCAACCTGACAGCCAATGATCGTCGCTGGCAGGTTGATGATTTTCAAAAAATCGAATCAGAAGCCATCTAACACATTATATTTATAAATATAATGTGTTAAATGGCTTCTGTGCTCCTCTGCTGGTCCTTTTCGTCGGTTGGTTCCAGCAGAGGAGCACACATCACTGTGAGTACCCACCAACACCACACGTAGCCCCCAGATCACCCTCCATCACCCTCCATCACCCCAATTAACCCCTTGATCGCCCCTGTCAATCACCTAGTGAAAGGGAAAAATGTGATCAGTGTAAAATTTCGATTAATAACAAAAAAAGTAAAAATGTCAGCAGCAATGAAATACAACCAAATGAAAGCTCTATTAGTGAGAAGAAAAGGAGGTAAAATTAATTTGGGTGGTAAGTTGCATGACCGAGCAATAAACGGTGAAAGTAGTGTAGGTCAGAAGTGTAAAAAGTGGCCTGGTCATTAAGGGTGTTTAAGCTAGGGGTGCTGAGGTGGTTAATCAGTATTTTGTGAAAGCAGGTATCTCACAGGCCTTAATAAATATTTGGTGGAAGCAGGTATATCAATCCCCTTAATTAATATTTTGTGGAAGCAGGTTTGTCGCAGGCCTCAATCAATATTTGCTTGGAAACAGGTATATCAAACCCCTTAATCAGTATTTTGTGGAAGCAGATATATCGTAGCCCTCAATCAGTATTTTGTGGAAGCAGTTACCTCGCAGGCCTCAATCAATATTTGGTGGAAGCAAGGATATCAAACCTTTTAATCAGTATTTTGTGGAACCAGGTAAATCGCAGGCCTCAATCAATATTTTGTGGAACCAGGTATATCAAACCTTTTAATCATTATTTTGTGTAAGCAGGTATATCGCAGTCCTCAATCAATATTTTGTGGAAGCAAGTATATAAAACTCCTTAATCAGTATTTTGTGAAAGCAGGTATCTCGCAGGCCTCAATCAATATTTGGTGGAAACAGGTATATCATACCCCTTAATCAGTATTTTGTGAAAGTAGGTATATCGCAGGCCTCAATCAAAATTTTGTGGAAGCAGGAATATCAATCCCCCTCAATCAGTATTTTGTGGAAGCAGGTATATTGTAGGCCTCAATTAATATTTGGTGGAAGTAGGTATATCGAACCCCTTAATCAGTATTTTGTGTAAGTAGGTATATCGTAGCCCTCAAACAGATGAATAAAAAAGATTTAAAAAAAAAAATTATATATACCTCTGATAAAATATCTTGTTCCATTTTGGCATTAACCTTCTAAGCCCAAGGGAAGGGCAACCCTCCAGCCATGGTTCCCTAGAGGTTTCCCCCACAGGTTTTCCTCTCCTGAGTCCAGGGGGGTGGTGACTCTTCGGGGGGGGTGCCATGTTCAGTGCCCTACTCAAAGCGATTGGCCTGAGAATAAATTTGAGGCACTGAATAAAAATACAGTCATTTGAAGTTAAATAAATTCTCTCTATTTTACACCCAATCAGTATTTTGTGGAAGCAGGTATATTGTAGGCCTCAATTAATATTTGGTGGAAGTAGGTATATTGAACCCCTCAATCAGTATTTGGTGGAAGCAGGAATATCAAACCCCTTATTCAGTATTTTGTGGAAGCAGGTATCTTGCAGGCCTCAATCAATATTTGGCTGGAAACAGGTATATCAAACCCCTTAATCAGTATTTTTTGGAAGCAGATATATTGTAAGCCTAAATAAAAAGTTAGTGGAAACAGGCATATCAAACCACTTAACCAGTATTTTGTGGAAGTAGGTATATCACACGCCTCAATCACTATTTTGTGGAAGCAGGAATATCAAACCCCTTAATCAGTATTTTGTAGAAGCAGGTATTTCGCAGCCCTCAATCAATATTTAGTGGTAGCAAGTATATCAAACCCCATAATCAGTTTTGTGGAAGCTGGTATCTCCGTGGAAACATGTATATCAATCCCCTTAAACAGTATTTTGTGGAAGCGGGTATATCGCAGCCGTCAATCAGTATTTTGTGGAAGCAGGTATATCACACCCCTCAATTAATTTTTGCCATAACAGTTATATCATACGACCCTGTTTATTTGGGGCAACGGTATATCGTAGCTGTCAATCAGTATTTTGTGGAAGCAGATATATCACACCCCTCAATCAGTTTTTAGGGGGGCAACAGGTATATCATACCCATTGCAAATAGTTGTTCCAATAGCTCTTGTCCCTCTATATACTTGCTGTATCGCAGCAGAACTGCACACAACTGCTGCACAATACAAATGCACCATAATATACTTTGTATTTTAGAAAGTATATTGTAAGTATATCACACCCCTCAGTATATCACACCTATCGATAGAACACCTATACCTGTCCTTAAAAGGACTTTTGTGGCCCTATTAGCTAGCATTTGGTGCCCTTAACAGTCTGTCCCTGCTCCACAAAGCAACCTCTCCCTACAATGGCAAAACATAGAATGTAAAATGGCTGCCAGATCGGGTTCTGTTATAGGGTGGGGTTGTGTCCATGTGCTGAAACATCTCAATTGGCTGTCCTGTCCCACCTGATGGATGTGTCATGGGTCAAAGTTCAGTGTAATGCAAAAGAATATTGCGCCAGCGGACATTGCCATATGTTCACATGTAGGACATATCACAAAAGCGTAAAGTTCGCCCTGAAAAAAACACCGGGCAAACCGCAAATCTCTACTTATTGATTTACAGACAGAATATTTGGAGGGGGGTCAACACCGAAAGGTACCCTTCTCCTGAGGTACTAGAACAGCCCTAAAGTCCAGCAACCAGACTACAGCTGAGTTAAGCACAGCAGAGAGAGAAAAAGAATATTCAAGTGTGCTTGCCAGTTTATGCCAAAACCTGCTGGAACCAACAGAAAGACTGTATATTGTCTGGATGCAGGTTGATTCAAGTAAACCTGTTGAACTTTATAAAAGTCTGGACTCGACTATTCCTCCACCTCCACCATTACTCTCCCCTTCATTGCTCCAGAGCCTAACCTTGGGAAGCAATGGTATCCAGGTAGGAGTATCGTGACACACAGAAAACTATTGGGGCCGCACCACACCATTCAGTATTTAAATAAACCTGGGACATGGTCATCCCTGGGGGGTGGCACATTGCAGATGTACTTGAACAACTGCTCGCTGGTGTGGCTATTTTCTCCCAGGCTGATCAGCGCAAACACGGCTCCATCAGGTGGTACAGGACAGCCAATTGAGACGTTTTAGCACATGGACATACCCCCTACCTTATAAATAAACCTGATCTGGCCGTCATTTTACATACAGTGTTTTGCCAGTGTAGGGAGAGGTTGCTGTGTAGAGCAGGGACAGGCTGTTAGGGACACCAAACGCTAGCTAATAGGGCCACAAAAGTCATTTTAAGGACTAGTATAGGTGTGCTATCTATATGTGTGATACACAGAGGGGTGCAATATACTGATACTTTTATAATGAGTCAAAAACACATAGATCTATATAGTGATCACCTGGAAGTCAGGGGCCTAGGGGCTTACTAGGGCCATTTTTATAAAGGGGTCGCTCTTATCAGGGCGGGTGATCTGTGGTTAGGCTATCAGGGCCAGAATAGCAGCCCCCTGTCGGGCAATATCAGGGACAGTTCTTTGCCCACCCTGTCCTTCAATACCACATCATCATCTAGCCCAGGAATAGATGTTTTTTGCTTTCCCTCCGGGATTCATGGATGTGCAGTGATTGTGGTAGGACATATGGTTTCTGATTTGGTGCCGCCGAGCACCTGATTTTGTGCCGCCGAGCAATTGTTATTGCCTACCACATCTATGCTTTTTGCTTAAAGGGGTTCTGCACTTTGTTTTATCTGATCTATCCTCTGGATAGATCATCAGCATCTGATCGGCGGGGGTCTGACACTCGGGACACCCGCCGATCAGCTGTTTGAGAAGGCAGCGGCCACAGTAGGCCCCCTTAACTAAGTCTGCTCATGGTTCTCACAAATCCAGAGAGATTAATCAGCAAAATCTGCCTAATAAGCATACTTTGGATTTGAAAATCTTCATTATATGCTTAGCTTTATGTGATTACTTTTTCTGCTAATGTACTGCTAATTGATTATGGGTGGGTTCGCACATAGGATTTTGTGGCAGTTTTTGTAGCCAAAGCCACAAGTGGATTCAGAAAATAGAAATATTAATCTTTCCTTTATATTTTTCATTCCCTCAAATTCACTTCTTACTTTGGCTAAAAAAACTAAATAAAATTGCCAAATAAACATGTGTGTGAACCCACCCGTATGGTGCTGAATCCAAACCACAAATCCTCATTGTATGGACTCATCCTTATGACTAAACTTCTTTTATCAAAACAATATGCTAACAATAATGTCACGAGCAACGTTTTTGTCATGGTTTTTGCTGGGGGTTTTTGTTTGTCTTTTTGGGGAAAAAAAGACATAAATATATATTTCATTAAAAAACACTAAAAAAATACATATAATTTAAAAAAATTGCCATATATGAACATTACCTATGAAGAAAGTAGATAGCTATATGATGCAAATTTTATAATTTAACCCTTTTAATGCTTGAAAATATTGCTATTCAGATGACCATGATTTTTTTTTTTATGTTATGAGTTAAATGCAGAAAAAAAGCGAGAGCTGTTGTGTCATTTTTGTTTATGTCATTACTCATTCACCATAAATAATGTATTCACTATATTGTACAAGTTGTTTTGGTTTCAGGAATACCAAACATGTCTATTATTTACTGTTTAGTTAACCATTTCCTGATGCAGTGTTTTTATGTTTTTGTTTTTTCCTCCCTGCTTTCCTGAACCACAACTTTTTTTTTTTTTTTTTTCACTCACATAGCTGTGACAAATTGTACTTTCTAATAGCGTCAGGGTAAAGAAAGAAATATCAAAAAAGAGTGTTAATCAAAGACCCTCCTGGATTGGACTTTGGAGGGGTCAATAGTAGTAAGGGACGACAGTATTTGTCAAACTCAAAAGTGACAGGTACCACGCCCCTTTTTCAGTCAGTGACACCTGTTCCCAGTGACCTTAGGGCAGGTCCTAAAATAGCTAGAATACTTTATGCACAGCTGTTCAGAGCCACAGCCGGTCAGATGACTTTCTGTGATTTTCACAGAAACAGCAACTCTCTTACATATAAATGATATCAAGCTTGTAGTAAACTTAATATCAATACATAAAGCATCAGTGTCCTTACGCATAGATATTATATATTATTAAAGCCTTCCCTGACGCGTACATAAATATTTATAATAAAATAATATCTGTTTCTATAAAAATGTATAAAACTAATTTTAATAAAATAACAGCTATTTATCTATATAACTGTTTCCCATTATATATGTATCACTCATATCTATCTATCTGTCTATCTATTTATCTCCCATTATCTATGTATCTCACCATATATCTATTCTATCTATCTATCTATCTATCTATCTATCTATCTATCTATCTATCTATCTATCTATCTATCTATCTATCTATCTATCTATCTATCTCTTTCCATTAGCTATGTATCTCCCCATATAACTATGTATCTCCCCATATATCTATTTTATCTATTTATCTATCTGTTATCTATCTCTGCAGACATGTCAGACGATCTATCTAACTATCTTTTATCTAATCCCCATACATCTATTTTATCTATTTATCTATCTATTTATCTATATAACTCAGACTATCGCATAGATAAATATTTATAATAAAATAATAGCTGTTTATATAAAAATATCTAAAACTAATTTTAATAAAATAACATCTATTTTTATCTATTATCCACTTATCTAGTCATCATACTGTTATTTATCTATCTAATTATCTATTTAGCTATCTATGTTACCATAGATTGTAGCGCATATTCATCGGGGCCGCTGCCTTTTAATAAGCCAACAGCAGAAACAATGTATCGGCTTGCGGTTGATACCCGAACCATCCCTGGAAAGCGGTGTAATGATTGCTCTGCGCTACGATCAATTCTAGCATCCGTTATTGTAACGGGCATAATACTTAGTTATTTCTAAATATGTAATTGGTTCTAGTTATACAAATATAATCCGATACATTGTTTCTGCTGATGGCTTATTAAAAGGCAGCGGCCCCGATGAATATGCGCTACAATCTATGGTAGCATGTAATAGAGCTGAAAGAGATAAACAGACTTAATGACTGCTAATCATAGAAACATGCTTGATTTTGTCATCGTTACAGTAAGTGGTTTCCAAAATGTTAGACAGATAGCAATGCTTGCTGCTGTCCTGCCTGTGCCTTTTTCCAGCCTTTGAATGATTTTATATCTATGTTTTTTATTTCTGACTCAGAATATATGCAAAGACACAGGTAAGGGTTTTATAGATAGATAAAATGTTATATACATGAATAGCTAGATAGATAGAAAGATGGTGGGAAGACAGCACGGATTTGTATATGGTTTATTAGAAGATAGATAGATATGCAGAATTTCTGTGATATCTGCGGTTATGAAACAGGACAAATGGTCAGACAGAATCGTACCCCCGGGAAAGTCGGTTACCGCTGCTTCTGTTGCTTCTGGCGCCTTTGCCTAGGCTGTGACGGTGGGGAAAAAGACAGAAATGTCTGTTAGATGATATCGTTAACCCCGGAAAAAGTTGTGTGCCGTTGCTCATTTAGTTTTTAGGAAGCTAAACGTATAAAATATAAATGTTACGTGTCTGCTCTAGATGAGGCGAACAAATATTTTGCTTAAATTACGCACGCCATCGATTTTTATTAAAACATAATTATGTAACGAGATAAATTTCCTACAGCCATAAAATAATTTTGTTTGTCGCGGATGTCGTCATTTCTGTTGTCTCTGTCGCCGCTGTAGCGTCTCTCCCGGTGAAAAAAAGGCGTTTATGTCTGTTAGTTTTAGGATGTTAGTCGAAATCAATTATAAATGTGATGTATTTGCTTTAGATGCGGCTAACAATTTTTTTTATTAAAATCACGTACGTCTTGGATTTTTATTAAAACATAATTATGTATCGAGTCAAAACAAAACAAAATTCGCCCGTCGCTGCGTTTGAGATGTTACAAAAATTTGTGTGTCATACAATCTAGACCTAAAGAAGTACATTAATAAAGAACTCTATATTATTCCTCTGTTACTACTCCTAGAAATTAGTGTATAAACGTATAACTCTAGGGTGTTTTGTACAAATTGATAGTTATACAGTTAGATAAATAGATCGATACATGGATAGATAGATAAATGTAGAAAGATAGATAAAAATTGTATACAACAAATAGATACATAGATAAAATGAAGATAGATAGAGATAAATAGATAGATATATAGATAGAAATATAAATAGATAGACAGATAGATAGATAAAGAGATAGATAGATAGATAGATAGATAGATAGATAGATAGATAGATATATAGATATATAGATAGATAGATAGATAGATAGATAGATAAATAGATAGATAGTGGGAACAGGTACTGACTGTAAAGGGGGCGTGGTACCTGTCACTTTTGAGTTTGACAAATACTGTCGTCCCTTACTACTGTCAAGGATTAACTGGCAGAGAGCCAAAGGATGGACGGATAGAATTGAGTAGAAAAGAGAGAGGCTGCCAGTAGTGGTTATGTATGTCTTGATAACCGTTAAATAGATAATGATTCATTTAAAGAAAGCAGAAAAAGATGTATATAACCACAGGGGTGGCGCCAATCTGCTAGTTGTTAATGTAGATATTTAGGGTGTCTATAAGAGAATCACAATGGTAAACATTGAAAAGTATGAAGCTTAGCTAGTATGACCCAGCTGCTTCTTTTACACCCACCTGTAAGTGCCACGGCTATCAAAAAAAAATAAAAAATATCATAAATAAATAGCATCCATATAGAGAAGGGTGATAGTAACAAATGGAAATGTGACCCAGAAAAAAGACTCATTTCACCAGGGAGGTGTTTTGTGGGATAAAGCTCAAGATACCCACAAAACTAACCTCCCTCGCCTGGATCGCTCGTAGAATCTTTGGGAAAAAAACGGCAGTTCCACAGTAGTACCTAAGATTCTTGTTAAATCCCTTTAATAGTAAAAACAGGTCTGGCTCAACGCGTTTCGGGGTCACACAAGTCCCCCTTCATCAGGAGAAGACTCCCTTCAACACAATCAATTGCCACAGTTTTGTGGGTTTTGTTTTTATAGTATTCCCTATGCTGTAAAACTGATGTATTCCCTTCATGTGCTGGACCAGTATGATTGCAGAGATACCACATTTTGATAGTTTTTATTGTGTTGAAATACTTAGAAATCTAAAAAAAAATTAGCATCACCACATTCCGATCTCCATAACTTTTTATATTTTTGTATACAGAGTTGTAGTTTGCTGGCGTGTGTAAGCCTTTTTGATCACTTTGTATTAATTTTTTCTTGGGGAAGTGAAGTGACAAAAAATGCCAAATCAGTCATTTTTTATTTTTTTATTTTTTATTTTTTCGCTATGACATTCAGTGTATGCTATAAATGCATTTAAATTTTATTAGTATAGCCATTTTGGGATATGCCTTGCAAATGGAATTTTATTTTATGTTAATTGTGATATATTATGAACACATATTTTAAGTACCCTTGGGGGACTTTAACAATTGGGGGACTTTAACAAGTGATTGTCGATTGCAGGCTTCCATAAGAAGTACTGCTGTAATAGTCTCTGATCCTTCAGCGTGACCAAGTCTATAACATAATTTGAATGACTTCCTGATCATGGCATCTCATGGATGATTAAATGTCTGCTATCATACACATTAGCCTCCAGAGTCTGATGTATGAAAAAGCAGAAACCCATTGGCTATGGTGCTTGTTCTGATTTGGACCAAGCACAATATTTAAAAACCCAACTTCCACTGTACATGTGTTGTGGATGTCGGGAAGGTAGTAAAAAAGTGAAGTACAAAAAATGTATTTCTTTTGTTTTTATGCCATTATTTTTAGTAACTTTACAGAAATAAAATGCTACTTTTACTTTTTTATCTTTTTTTTTCTTTATGTTGAGCCAAGTGCAAAGGTAAGAAAGAACACATCTGTATGTCCTGTACTGCTAGGAATATATTACTTTTTTCTAGATTTATTTGTATAACATGGTGTATCACTTTCAAATGATGTGGTTACACAAAATTTCCATACCCAAACAACATTCAAAAACAAAATGTATGACACTATACTAATCTAAGAATTAGCAAACATTTACTTCACAATTAACTACTCTAGCACAATAAAATACAAAAATGCAGAATTGGAATACAAAGTTTACCCAGCTTTAACACAGACATGAAAATGAGTTTTCCACTTCTCTGAAGAGTACTCAAATTATAGCTTTCTTCTTGATTGCATAGAGAGGTTTGCTATCACAAGACTAAAGATCAAAAATCTCATGCCATAAAAGAAAAAAAAAAAAACTGCAGGAGAACCATCACTCAGCATACTACCTACTACAAAAGGATATATTTTCTAAGGTCTTAAATTGGATATTCTTGAAAATCATTGAGTACAATCTGTACTGTTGAAGTCTTAGGGAAAGTTCTGATAAACTACATTTTGACCATTTAAAACTATTTAGATTTTTTGAATTAAGCTATAAGTATGGTGGCTGCTTTGAAATGCTTTGTAGTCAATGGGCCTTAGCAACAGCCTTATTGCTAAATTATGATGTAAATAAATTACATTGGGAAAGTGTTCATGTTATTCTTAATTGTAACATAAATTAATGCTTTATGTTTCCATACAATAACTATTTGAAGCAGCACAGTTTTCATATCAGTAAATTATAATCTCCTGAACCACACTTTGTGTTTCAATCTGTCACAGAGGCTAGCCTTTAATAAGTACATGTTGTTTCCTTAAATATTGTCTAGTTAACTATTCTATTCTTTCCAAGTGCTTACTGAATTAATTACCTTCCTTTTATTTTTTCTGGCGTTAATAAATCCTAAGACACAGAAGAATATTTCCATTTGAAAGCTATTTTTATTGGTTATAAGTTACCGTACATTTAATAATATGAGCTTAATTACAAAATAGGTGTGCTTATTTATTTATATATTTATTTATTTTTTCTCCCAGAAATAGCACTACTTTTGTCCATAAAGTCTGCCTGGTATTGCCACTCAAGCGAATAAGGCTGCACTATAATACCAGACAAAGCACATGGTCAAGAGTGGTAATTTTTTTTTTTTTACAGGGGAAAAAGAGTTGTATATTCTTTTCTCCTTTGTATCTTCATTAAAACATTAGTGTGGAAACAACAACATATTAACTCATTGTTTGGTGTAGAGGAACTCAGAAAGGAATCTAGGTAACACACATAATTAAAAACTAGTGTGTTTTCAGTGTTCCAGAATCTTGTTTTCGTCCAGTATTGATATCTGCTTCAAAAAATATATTGCTTTGTGACACTTCAGTTGTTATGCAATTCTATTGTAAGTCTTGGGATACTTGAGTACCAAGAGCCATTGTGAGGACTTGAGAAAGCAAGTGCTATAGATTAAGTCCAGTTGTTCAGTCCTGTTTTTGTATCCACATATTTTAATGGCTGGTTATAGGAATGCCTCACAAGTCAGAACAATTGGTTGTATAGACCAAAATTTTAAAGGGATTATCCCATAACTAATGTAAAAAATGAAAATCAGACATCATATAGTACATAGTAAGGAAAGACCGTCACTCACTGTAGCTTGAAGAAAAGGAAATCTTTATTGTCACATATAATCCGTGACGCGTTGCGACTCACATCTGGAGCCTTCCTCAGACGTATAGGATATGGTACAAACAGAAATAAGCACACAGCATTTAAATAGCCTGCCAAGGCGGAAATGACATCACATTACCATGGTGACGATATCAACAAAACAATTAAGATGTAGCAGGTGAAGAAAATGAAGAAAGGATCCCAGCCGCAATCAATTGACAATTCAAATAGAAAGTATTCCATAATAGCAGTGATAGGGTTAAATGAAGTTTCAAAATAATGATGCCGCTGGGATGTCTTCAAGTTTTCTAAAAGTAAAAAGAAAACAAGTTATTTGATACATTGGTTTGCAACAATGGTACATGTTATTCAATACAAAAGGGTTATACAACAAAAAAATATATATATATATATCTCACGGGAACTGGAGATTCACAAAAAGCTGTGGAGGTCGTACTCGCGGTTCAAGCCCTTGGGTTCCAATGTTTGCAAAGTGTGAATCCAATAGGACTCACGCTTTTTCAACATCTTAACCCTGTCACCACCTCTACGGGGTTGTGAAACATGTTCTATTATCTGGAACCGCAGTTGCGAAATATTGTGGTTACAACGTTCAAAGTGGTGCGGTATAGGTAGAAGCAGGTTCTTTTTCCGTATGGTAGATTTATGTTTGGAAAAACGATCCTTCATGCGCATCGAGGTCTCGCCTACATATAATAAGCCACATGGGCACTTTAGTAAATAAACAATAAAGTTGCTATTGCAAGTGTAGAAACCCTTGATGGGAAATTGTTTTCCTGTATGTGGGTGTGAGAAAGACTCACCTTTAATCACGCTGGAACAGTGTATGCAGCCTAAACAGGGGAAAGTGCCATTTTTAGGTGTAGATAAAGTCATTTGTCGTTGTATCTTGTGAACACTGCCAATATCAGCCCGCACCACCATATCACGTATATTTTTGTTCCGTTTATAACAGATCAACGGACGATTCTGGAATTCCTCAACTGAGGGATAAGCCCTAGATAATATATTCCAATGGTGATTAATAATTCATCTGCATTTGTGGATCCAAGGGTGGAATTTTGAAACAAAAGGGATGCAGGATTTTTTTATGGTTTTATCAACTGTAGGAAGGGCCTTATTCCTCTCCTGATTAAGTAAAGAAATGGGGTAACCGCGATGTCTAAACCTATCGCTCATCTCGCGTGAGTCCTATTGGATTCACACTTTGCAAACATTGGAACCCAAGGGCTTGAACCGCGAGTACGACCTCCACAGCTTTTTGTGAATCTCCAGTTCCCGTGAGATATATATATATATTTTTTTTGTTGTATAACCCTTTTGTATAGAATAACATGTACCATTGTTGCAAACCAATGTATCAAATAACTTGTTTTCTTTTTACTTTTAGAAAACTTGAAGACATCCCAGCGGCATCATTATTTTGAAACTTCATTTAACCCTATCACTGCTATTATGGAATACTTTCTATTTGAATTGTCAATTGATTGCGGCTGGGATCCTTTCTTCATTTTCTTCACCTGCTACATCTTAATTGTTTTGTTGATATCGTCACCATGGTAATGTGATGTCATTTCCGCCTTGGCAGGCTATTTTAATGCCGTGTGCTTATTTCAGTTTGTACCATATCCTATACGTCTGAGGAAGGCTCCAGATGTGAGTCGCAACGCGTCACGGATTATATGTGACAATAAAGATTTCCTTTTCTTCAAGCTACAGTGAGTGCCGGTCTTTCCTTACTATATTTATGAGATCGTGATCTCGGACGCGAGCACCACGCCATTGGTTACGGAGTGCCGGCTGATCATCATTTTCATCATTCATTCCGTCTTCAGCGCGAGCACCTGTGGATTTTTCCTTCATGAGTTCCTTTTCTTACACGGATGAAAGGGCACGTGAAATCGTGTCCAATGTTACCGCTAATGTGGACTTTCTAAAGATTCCTCCCACTGAATTTCGGGGGCGAGAACTGGAGAAAGAGCTGAGGAAGTTAACCTCCTGGGAATTGCATGTCTCCACCCTGGCTGAATACTGCCGCTTACAGTGCATTCCACATGGATTAAGGGTCCATCTTCGACCCACTTTCTTTTGCGACAATATTGAATATTGTACTCATTTTGCCAACATCCTCAATAAATGTTCCACGGACCTTATGGTTCTAACTATTGAATTCCTCACAGAGGCAATTGCTACCAGCAAACAAAAAATAGCGTCTATTGAAACACAATTAAAAGACGCATTGCCGGCGGATGAATTAACTACCTTGAAACTAAAGGTTGAAAAAATCTGCACTGATCTAAGGAAGGATATTGAAGCAACTAAACGTCAGAAGTTCATCAGGGATTCTGAGGATTATCAGAATAAGCGTATCTACAAATGGCAGGACTTGTCAGGTACTGCAACTCCTCTATTTACTCGCCCACAACGTCGCACTGGTTCCATGTCTTCTGGGTCTGGCAGCGATTCTACTACCGCAACCCAACGGCCTACTTTTTTAGGAAGACGCCGACAACGACCCCCATCAAGAAGAATACCAGAAGAGCAGGACGCCATTATCGGCGGTCTCGATGCCCCCAGGACAACGCGCTCTCAGGTACAGACTCACATCAAACTTTAGTCTTTAATATTTCTTCTAAAAACTTGAGTCCTGTGCAACTTAATGTACTTGAAAAGGGCCTGTCCTTCTGTCCTACGGCTCCACTTGATAGTTTTGAACTAGACATGGACTGCCAGCGTTTTTTTCATAATATTAGGCTTAAGGCACATTTTTCTACTCCTGACAAGACTGCTAATGTGAATGTTAATACTGATGAATTTTTACTTAAGTTACAGGATTTTGGTTTAAGGCTGAAAAGTACTTTTCAACCGCCAAAATCCTACCATCCTGTTGAGACATTTATTGCCCTTGTCCAACGTGATATTTCACAAGCTTTGCGGGATTTGAGACAAAGTGGGTGTCATTTAACCCATAATCTCTCACAGGTTGAGAAACAAGCTATTCATGATTTAATACAGGACAACACTTTGATTCTTAAACCTGCAGATAAAGGAGGGGCTCTTGTCCTTATGGACAAAGAGTATTATACCTCTGAAATTTTGGGACAACTAGCTAACACTGAGGTTTATCAACCATTACCAGGGGATCCTGTCTTTGCTATTAAAAATAAGCTTTGCACCGTAGTGGACATATATCTACAGGATAAAACTATAGACCCAAAGTTGGGCCAATTCTTGATCAATCATCATCCTGTCACGCCAGTGTTTTATACACTTCCCAAGATACATAAGTCCCTTAATCAGTCCCTTATCTAGGGCTTATCCCTCAGTTGAGGAATTCCAGAATCGTCCGTTGATCTGTTATAAACGGAACAAAAATATACGTGATATGGTGGTGCGGGCTGATATTGGCAGTGTTCACAAGATACAACGACAAATGACTTTATCTACACCTAAAAATGGCACTTTCCCCTGTTTAGGCTGCATACACTGTTCCAGCGTGATTAAAGGTGAGTCTTTCTCACACCCACATACAGGAAAACAATTTCCCATCAAGGGTTTCTACACTTGCAATAGCAACTTTATTGTTTATTTACTAAAGTGCCCATGTGGCTTATTATATGTAGGCGAGACCTCGATGCGCATGAAGGATCGTTTTTCCAAACATAAATCTACCATACGGAAAAAGAACCTGCTTCTACCTATACCGCACCACTTTGAACGTTGTAACCACAATATTTCGCAACTGCGGTTCCAGATAATAGAACATGTTTCACAACCCCGTAGAGGTGGTGACAGGGTTAAGATGTTGAAAAAGCGTGAGTCCTATTGGATTCACACTTTGCAAACATTGGAACCCAAGGGCTTGAACCGCGAGTACGACCTCCACAGCTTTTTGTGAATCTCCAGTTCCCGTGAGATATATATATATATATATATTTTTGTTGTATAACCCTTTTGTATTGAATAACATGTACCATTGTTGCAAACCAATGTATCAAATAACTTGTTTTCTTTTTACTTTTAGAAAACTTGAAGACATCCCAGCGGCATCATTATTTTGAAACTTCATTTAACCCTATCACTGCTATTATGGAATACTTTCTATTTGAATTGTCAATTGATTGCGGCTGGGATCCTTTCTTCATTTTCTTCACCTGCTACATCTTAATTGTTTTGTTGATATCGTCACCATGGTAATGTGATGTCATTTCCGCCTTGGCAGGCTATTTAAATGCCGTGTGCTTATTTCTGTTTGTACCATATCCTATACGTCTGAGGAAGGCTCCAGATGTGAGTCGCAACGCGTCACGGATTATATGTGACAATAAATATTTCCTTTTCTTCAAGCTACAGTGAGTGACGGTCTTTCCTTACTATATTTATGAGATCGTGATCTCGGACGCGAGCACCACGCCATTGGTTACGGAGTGCCGGCTGATCATCATTTTCATCATATAGTACATGACATTATTTTTCTAACAAAGCTAGACCCAGCCCTGTACCTCACATGGATCCAGATATCTCCACATGCATTGCTCTTCCTATCACAGTTCAGGAGGCAGTTGAAGGATGAAACTAAGCATGTGCGGCCATCTCAGTGAGCAGGTCAAAGAAATAAGAAAAACAACAAAGATCAGGTGGCGCTATACAGATACATTTTATTGAACATACTACATATTAATTGCATGCAATTACAAAAGTATTCAGATCTAGGTGCTGGTTTGAAAACTGTAGAATATTTTTCATGCAACAACCCCTTTAATAGCAGGAATAACAAGGTTATGATACCACTTAAACTATTTATTTTATAATATTTGCAACCTACTATTTTAAATAGTATTGAGTGAATCAAAGTTGATGAAGTGGAATTCGATCAGAATTTCAGGAAAAATTTGGTTTGTCACGGATCCAAATTTATCTGGCGATTCGTGGTAACTAAAGTTGAGCGGACACCTGAAAGTTCGAGTTCGACAGGTTCGGCCGAACTTGAGAAAAAAGTTTGAGTTCGGGACCCGAACTTGACCCGACCTTGACCCCGAACCCGAACCTCATTGAAGTCAATGGGGACCCGAACTTTTGAGCACTAAAATGGCTGTAAAAATGTCATGGAAAGGGCTAGAGGGCTGCAAATGGCATAAAAATGTGGTTATGAGCATGGCAAGTGCTCTGCAAACAAATGTGGATAGGGAAATGACTTTAAATAACATAAAATAGGTAAAAATAAAAATATATAATCTTGATCTAGGAGGACGAGGTCCATATGGAGTAGGAGGTTGAGGAGGCGGTGGATGTGGCGTTGTAAGTGGAAGCGGCGGTGGAGGAGGAGGTAGCCTACACTGCTTTTTGGTTTTAAATTTTATTTTTTAAATTAGGGTACACCCCAAAACATTGGGAAATATAACCTGTGATAACCCCTTGCAGTCGTGCTAAACACACGTTCAGACAATACACTGGCTGCAGGGCAGGCCAGCACCACCAAGGGGTAAAGAGCAAGCTCAGGCCATGTGCCCAATTTGGAGACCCAGAAGTTGCATGGGCTGACCCCTGTCAGTCAGTTCGTGTAGGCGTGTGCACACTTACTGCCCCACCATGTCGCACGTCCCTGTGATGTTCACGATCCAATTTGATATCTGCTCTATCAACTTTCGATGTTCTTTTATGCGCCTACCATGGTGATCACGGGTGGTGGGGAATCAGGGTTCCAGGCCAGAGAGGGAGCGTGAGAAAGAGAGACCACATCCAGGATTCATTTTTTCAAATTTAAAATTATAGAGTTGAAATATGGGAGAAATTAATAAAGCATAAAAGTGTGACAACTTTTCAAAGTTTAAGCATTGAATGAAAGAATGTGGCGCGCATTAATTACTGAATAATTTTTTTTAATTTTGTCACTTTCCCTGTCACCTATGCATAGCAGGTATTTATTCACGTCTAAAATTGTATAATGTCAAAAAATTATTGAAATAACACCCAAATAACACCCAAATAACACCCAAAAATTGGTGAATTTCACCAGAATATATATAACTGACACTTTTTTTTTTTTAACAGTCTACTAGGTATAGCAGTGGTACTATGCACACCAAAATTGGTGAATTTCCCCCGAAAATGTAACTGACATTTTTATTTTATTTTTTAACCGGCCTACTAGGTATAGCAGTGGTACTATACACCCAAAAATTGGTGAATTTCACGCGAAAATGTAAATGACAATATTTTTTTTTTTAAACCTGTCTACTCGGTATAGCAGTGGTACTATAAACCCAAAAATTGCTGAATTTCTCCAGAAAATGTAACTGACAAAGTAGTGAAATGATATAAAATAAAATACGTACAAATAAAAAAAAATATATTTGATTTATGACTTGAGGTACATAGAGGAGGTGGACAGAGGTAGAGTCAGATCAGATTAGAGAATCTTCAGGAGGTTAAATACTGATTTAGATGAGAGTAAATCAGGAACCGTCATGAGTAGTATGCACCTTCTTAGGAGTTGCAGAGTCCTTGTTCTTCTTAGACCTTTGTTTCTTTGGAGTGGTAGAAAGTTCCCAAGGTTGAAGGACTGGAAGAGATGGTAAGGAGGAGATGTCCGGTACTTTATCCCAGTCTAGTATATCCAACGGAGCAGTTTCCAGCGCGTTGAAAGCCTCTGGGAGATCCGAAAAAGAGGAGATGTTATTCCTTTTACCGGAGACAATAAATGAAAGTCCAAATGGGAAGGACCATCTCTAGGGAATCTGTTTCTCTTTAAGGAGAGATCTGAGAGGTCGTAAGATTCTTCTCTTTTGTAGGGTGGATGGAGATAGGTCCTGGTAGATCTGGATAGGGACCTCGTCCAAGAGGATGGATGGCTCAGCTCTGGCCACTTTTAATATTGCTTCCTTATCCTGAAAATTCAGGAAACGGCTAATAATGTCCCTTGGTGGATCATTTTCTTTAGGATGCGGGCGTAGTGCACGATGTGCCCTTTCAATAATTAGCATAGAAGGATCAAAGCCCCCAAGTAAGGAGGCGACTATCTTCATGATAGCGGATGGAATGTCAGCGGCTGAGACCGATTCAGGTATCCCCCTGAAACGGAGGTTGTTTCGCCTGCCACAATTCTCCTGGTCTTCCAGGGATGTATAGAGCTGATTTATATGTGTTTGACATATTGAGAGGGATTGTGAGTCCGCTGCACTGTGGTCTAAGGTAGCAGCTTGCATGGTTTCTAGTGAGTCCACCCTGTGGCCTATCTGTCAGACTTCATGGGCCACCTCCTGCAGCTTGGAGTAAATAGGGTGTAAAGCCTCTTCCAGGGCTTGCTTAATAAAGCGACGGGAGATCGGGAGGTTCTGTGACTCACCAGCCTCTCCGGAGTCATCTTCACCGTCGGATTGGCCTGAAGTGCGGGAGCACGCAGTGCTGCTGAGAGTCGCGGCCATCTTGGGATCCTTGTTCGATCAGGCTGTATGTTGTTTCCTTAAGAATTTGGTAATGTCTGACACAGCGGGGGACACTTTAGCTTGTGGGGTGGGATCCCCGTGCTTAGGTCCTCCATATTTGACCATTTTGTGATCTGCTAGCTTAAGAATGCCGTCCCCACAGCAGGTTGAAAGCAGGAGCTTCAGCCGGATGCAGCCATTTAGCACTGGCACTAGCTCCGCAAGGTTTTGATAAACCGTTGAACCACTAAGTTTAAGACGTGGGCTAGGTATGGGATGCGTGTCAGGTTGCCAAGCTCCAAAGCCAACACCAAGTTACGGACATTGTCAGACACAACCATGCCTGGCTGTAGGTTGAGTGGCGAGAGACACAGCTCCGTTTGTTCCCTTATACCCTGCCACAGCTCTGCGGTGGTGTGCTGTTTTTCCCCTAAACAGATCAACTTCAGCACGGTCTGTTGACGCTTACCCACAGCAGTGCTACACTGCTTCCAGCTAGCAACTGATGGCTGGCTGCTGCTGGAGGTGGAAGTGGAGGAGGAGGCGGTGGAGGAGGAGAAGTGGGGGTTGGAGCCAGTAATATAGCTGCTAGCGGAGACCCTTATGGACGCAGGGCCCGCAATCCTGGGCGTGGGTAGCACCTGAGCCATCCCAGGGCATGACTCGCTCCCAATCCTCCACAACATTCACCCACTGTGCGGTCAGGGAAATTAAGCATCCCTGGCCACCAGCACTTGTTCATGTGTCCGTGGTTAAGTGGACCTTCCCAGTAACTGCGTTGGTCAGGGCACGGGTGATGTTGCTGGTGTAAGGTGGGCATGGCACACCGTGAAAAATAATGACGGCTGGGGTACCATGGGACGGCCGCCGACATCAGGCTGCGGAAGGCCTCAGTCTCCACAAGCCTAAATGGCAACATTTCAAGGGCCAGTAATTTTGAAAGTTGCACATTTAGTGCTATGGCCTCTGGGTAGATATTTGCGCTTGCGTTCAAATGACTGTGTTATGGACATTTGAATGCTGCGCTGGGACAGGGAAGTGGATGTTGTTGCTGATGGTTCATGCGAAGGTCCAGGGGCAGGGCGAGGGGAATCCGGGCCTGCGCCTTGACAGGGGATTGGCAAGTAGTGCGTAACACAGGGGAAGAGGAGGCAGTGGTGGGACCCGCAGACCCAGATTGTGTACTTAGGCATTGGGGCTACTTGTTAGGGTGCTTGGATGCCATTTGGCGGATCATGCTGGTGGTGGTGAGGTTGCTATTCACGCCCCGGCTCATTTTGTTACGGCACAGGATGCAAACTACCACTCTTTTGTCGTCTGCACTTTCCTCAAAAAAGCACCATACTGCAGAACACCTACCCCTTGGCAAGATAGAATTACGCATGGGGGTGCTCGGTGTAACAGTTGCGGGCCTGTTTGGTGGGGGCCGACTTCTCCCTTTTGCAACCCCACTGCCTCTTCCAGCCTGTTGCGGTGCTGCAGATACCTCCCCCTCTGTACTGCTGTCCTCGCTCGGCTTTTCACCTTCCCATGTTGGGTCAGTGACCTCATTGTCAACCACCTCCTCTTCCACGTCAACGAATGATTGCCGTTCACCACCGTCATCTTCTTGAGACTGTGAAGGCTCAAGAGGTTGGGAATCAGGGCACAATATCTCTGGTTCCTCTTCAAGCGTGCTGGTCGCGAGGGTCAAATGTAATAGTGGCGCTGGATAGAGCTCCTCAGAATATCCGAGTGTAGGATCACTCGTTTGGCAACCCTCTCCATGGTGGGAGGAACGGATGATCAGAGAGAGGATTTGGTTGACCAGACTCTTGGCTACAGAGACTGGACTTGGTGGAAGAGAGGGTGGTGATTATCCGACTTGAAGCATTATCTTCAGCAATCCAACCGACAAACTGTTCGCACTGGTCCAACTTGGACAGCGATGTCCTGCGCTAAGTTGGACATGAAGCTGGGTACGGTGGATGTTTTTTTTCTTCTGGTGCCCTGGCAGCAGGCACAGTTTTATTGCGCCCATCACCACGGCCTCTGCGTGCACCATCAGCATCACGCCCACTTCCCCTTCCCTTAGTGCTCGCCTTATTCATATTAATAGTTTTGTCACTAGACGCAGATTGTTTTACAGTCCGCTAAACACACCGTTTGTAGATGCAGGACAGTATATGTCACAGAAACACATAGAATATGGACACTAGATTAGGCCCAGATTTTTTAATTTGCCCTAAAGAAACTGTTTTTGGATGCAGGACAGTATATGTCACAGAAACACACAGAATATGGACACTAGATTAGGCTCAGATTATTAGAATTTGCACTAAATAAACCGTTTTTGGATGCAGGACAGTATATGTCACAGAAACACACAGAATATGGACACTAGATTAGGCCCAGATTTTTGGAATTTGCAAAACAAACTCAGTTTTTGTATGCAGGACTGTATATATCACAGAAACACACAGAATATGGACACTAGATTAGGCCCAGATTATTGTAATTTGCCCTTAAACAGTTTTTGGTTGTAAAACAGTATGTGTCACAGAAAAACGCTGAATATGGACACTAGATTAGGCCCAGATTATTGGAATTTGCCCTAAAGAAACAGTTTTTTGGATGCAGGACAGTATATGTCACAGAAACACAAAGAATATGGACACTAGATTAGGCCCAGATTTTTGGAATTTGCAAAAAAAACTGTGTTCAGATGCAGGACAGTATATGTCACAGAAACACACAGAATATGGACACTATTTTAGGCCCAGATTATAGGAATCTGCGGTACAGACACTGTTTTCTGATGTAGTTTATATTTATATTTTTCACTATATCTGGGCCTGACAACCACACAATGTATTGAAGCACAGATCACACAATTCACGGATTACACCGTTGACAGCAAAAATGTGGATAGATTATGGGGAAAAAAAAAATAGTGTTTTCTGTATTATAAATTTCTCCCTATATCTGGGCCTGACAACCACACAATATATTGAAGAGCAGATCACACAATTCACGGATTACACCGTTGACAGCAAAAATGTGGATAAATTATGGGAGAAAAATTGTTTTCTGTATTTTATTTTGTTTAACTATATCTGGGCCTGACAACCACACAATGTATTGAAGTGCAGATCACACAATTCACGGATTACACCGTTGACAGCAAAAATGTGGATAGATTATGGGGAAAAAAAATAGTGTTTTCTGTATTATAATTTTTTACCTATATCTGGGCCTGACAACCACACAATGTATTGAAGCACAGATCACACAATTCACGGATTACACCGTTGACAGCAAAAATGTGGATAGATTATTGGGAAAAAAATTATGTTTTCTGTATTATAATTTTTTCCCTATATCTGGGCCTGACAACCACACAATGTATTGAAGCGCAGATCACACAATTCACAGATTACACCGTTGACAGCAAAAATGTGGGTTATGGGAAAATGAATTATTATTTTCACTAATATTCTTCCTATCTCTGCCCCTGACACACAGAAGGTATTGCTGCACAGATGGCGCAAGTCACTGCAGACACCTTCTATACAGCGAAATAATCGGTATTTCGAAAAGTATTTAAAAAAATTGGACTACAACTTTGCACAATTAAATTGCTGCCACCACACACAATAGTCCTTAAATGGACTTTTGGGTCTTTGAAACGTTTTAAAATTGAATAAATTGTGATCACAAACTCCCTACACTATCTGTCCCTTTCTAAGCGCAGCTCAACCTAATTCACAATGAGCCGAACCCGCGTCATCGAGTGCTATATAGCACCCGATGACGTGTTACGGCTAGCCGATCACTGTAATGCCAGCAGCCAACATGGCTACTGGCATTACAGTGATGGCAGTTCTTACCTGCGTGTTAATTGGCTGCTTAGCAGCCGTGAAACGTCCGGGGATGAGACTCGAGCATGCCGCTTGAGCATATGTGGTACTCGGCTAAGTACCGCCATGTGCCAAGCATAGCGATGCTCGAGCCGAACAAGTATTCGGCCGAGCATGCTCGCTCATCACTATTAAACATTTAATTATGAAATTAATTACATATATATTATAAAATTCGGTGTGTCCATGATCAACCTGCAGCGTGGGGGTCCTACATGGGTTCTACACACTTCCAAAATAAAGTGGGTCGAATAGATGACGGATGTTTGGGACGATCTTCCCAGGAGCTGCTTTTGGAAGCTGAGGTTCATTCCTGAGACGTCTCTTTCGGAATCCGAAGACCATCTCCGTGCACCACAGGATGTCCTCCCCCTCCTGTGTTAGGAAAAATGTAATTTTTATTATAAAATGTATTAAAAATTGTATTATTAAATTTATTAAATATAATAAGGATGCCCTGTTTACATTCTATGATGACTGAGAACCCCTGACAAAGAGACTGGGCCCTGGTTGGTTTGAATCGTGATTAAATTTGCAACTCTTTTGTGCTCCAAGCAATCTTGAAGCTTTGTCTTCTTCTCATTGTCTGTCGCTAGTAGAGGCCTAAGCATGCCAGGCAGGTTCCACCAGAAGTATCTTGCTGGATGAGCAGCAGGATTCGGCTCCAGGTGGAGAGTAATTTATTTATTTTTTAATGCTTTCTCCATTGCAACACCACGTCGTTGAAAACAGAAGACCTGCTTAGTCTCTCCTGTCTTACGCAACATTTAATTTTTATTATTAAATTTATTAAATATTTTAACATTATTTTTATTAAACCGAAACTTGATTAAAACTATAAGAAAGTATACTTAAATTTGCCAAACCTGACCTAATAACTCAAGTTTGAACTCTGCCTTATAGGTCGATGTTAGTGTCAAGAAGAGGCGCACTCCTTTTACACCCTTGTCAGCTGATTCCACATAGACATCTACAGAACCTGTTCTTTTACATACTTATACAAGTAGAGCACCCCTGACAGAGTGGAGAGGATGTCAGCAGTAAGTTTTTGTTGACGTCACTGATTAATTTGCCCTTCCTCTGATCCGTCAGAACAATAACCCACAAAAAGCGGATCCTGTCTTTGGAGCATACACCTTCAATCGGTCAGCATTTGCTCAGTATTGCTAATGCCCAAAAAACAGGAGTGGAAATAAAACAGAGATGACACGTGAATGGAATTTTTGCATGTCTTCTGTGTTTTTTACCCACTCTTGCTTTTGTCTACCGAATCATAAGCCAGTTCTGATGGGACCATACAGGCCTTACAGCTGCTACACAGACAGGATCTGTTGTGCGTCTCATTTTTCCTTCCTTCTGACAGATCCGAAGAAAAGTCAAATAACTGATGATGTCAGCTAGACCGAAAGCCAAAATAGTGGCCCAGTCATGAAGTGGGGAGGGTGTGAACAGCATGTGAAGTCCACAGTGTGGTGAGGTAGAAGCAGCATGAGGAGACCACAGAGTGGCTCAATGACAAAGTCTGGAGGTGGCAGCAGCATTATTACAGAGTGGTGAGGTAGAAGCAGCATGATACAACAGAGTGGCACGGTGACATAGTGTAGACATGGCAGCACCAGGAGGCCACAGAGTGGCAAGGTGACATAGTGTGGACATGGCAGCATCAGTAGGCTATGGAGTTGCAAGGTGACAGTGTGGAGGTGGGTGGCAATATTAGTACTCGCTGAAGATGGTGGGTGAAAGAAGAAGCAATTGGCATCAGATGGTTGGCATTAGGCGGGTAACAGCATCAGAATAGTAGCTGAGGCAGGTAGCCAGAAGAAAACAGTCTCTTTTGTTAAAATGTTGGTGAGTCACCATGGATGATCTAGTCTGATGCATTAGGCATTGGTGTGTTAAAATCCTGGCTGATCCACGCCTGATTTATTTTGATGCAGTGTCCCACTATGTGCTATATGTGGGCACTTTAAAAACTCTTGCTTACCAAGGTAAATCAAATTTGTAGTTTCGAAGAAATGACAAGTTGGATCAACAGAAACCACGATAAATTTCTGAAAACCTGGCACCCTTGGAGGCTATTGAGTGATGGGCAGTGAAAATAGCTGACCTAACCGACACCCTGACCTAGATCTTGAACATAGTTCCCTAGTTTCTTAACTCATATACAGTTCTACTGAGCATTGAAATAGCTTAACCTTACTCATTATCTCCCCCCCCCTTTTCACCCCCCCTCCTCTTCTTTATCTTTCTTCTCCTTCTATCACCTTTCTCCCGCTTTTTCTATCTTACCTTTTATGTATAAATGGCATATGGTCCAGACAAACATGGTCCCCCATTAAGTCTTTACTTAACACCTTTAGGAACTATAATAGGGGATTGTGATCATTGATATACCGCATAATATTACTCATGGATCTATAAAGATAAGTCAAGTAGTTAATATATGTAATGTAATGTATATGACCTGTAATATCAACTCTGTATACTACTAAATATGGCCAAAAGGTCATTGTTTGTTTTGAAAAATTCTGAAAATAAAGAATTCATTAAAAAAATAAATTAAAAAAAAACTCTTGCTAAATGTTATATCAAATGTATTGTGGTATCATGCTGTAGTTCCCTTTAACAGGCAGGCAGTGTCATTTACCTTTATTCACTCCTAGGTGGTGCAGGAACCACTTAGATATATAGCTGGGGGGGGGGGGTGTAAAGTTAGTGTGTCCGATGTTAATGAAGAGATGAAGAAGTTAATGGAGGAGGTGGAAATTTTTATTTCCACCAAAATAATTCACAAAAGGTTTTACCGCATATAAAAGCAGCACTTTACGCAGAATAAAAAAATGTTTTCCACCCAAATATTTCAAAAGAGATTTTAGCACATATTAGTGCAGCGCTTAACGCTGAATACAAGATTTTTTGCCACCCAAATATTTCAAGAGATTTTAGTGCATATTAGTGCAGCGCTTAACGCCGAATACAATTTTTTTTTTCCACCCAAATATTTCAAAAGGGATTTTAGTGCATATCAGTGCAGCACTTAACGCTGAATACAAGATTTTTTGCCACCCATATTTTTCAAAAGAGATTTTAGCGCCTATTAGTGCAGCGGTTAACGCTGAATTCAAGATTTTTTTCCACCCAAATATTTCAAAATAAATTTTAGGGCATATCAGTGCAGCGCTTAACGCAGAATACAAGATTTTTTCTGAAGTGAACGGGATGTAGCGGAGGAAGTAGGTCCGCGCTGGAAGAGTGAGACGCGGACTTCGTGCGGTTTCTGTGCTGCAGAAAAGTCCCCGTAGTGCCCAGTAAGCAATACCGTAGATAGATGCGGGCTGGTGTGAATTATTTCGCATTTTTGTGCAGGGATAGTGCATAATGTATTCACATGTATTGGTGCGCCACTCTTATGGACGTCTTCACGTAAGTGCGCAGTGTGTGAAACTTAAATACAAAATTTTAACACAACACAATTCAGTCTATACCGCAAAAAGGACTTTCCCACATATAACTGCAGCGCTGAACGCTAAATATATTTTGATTTTTGTGCAGAAATACGCCACTAAAGGCTTTACCTCATATAACTGCAACAGTGAAAGCTGAATATATTTTTATTTTTCTACTGATATACGTCAATAAATGTTTTTCAAGATATAAGTGCAGCAGCGAATGGCGAATGTATATTTCTTTTTCTACTGCTATACGTGAATAAAGTTTTATTAAGATATAAGTGCAGCAGCGAATGACGAATGTATATTTCTTTTTCTACTGATATACGTCAATATAGGTTTTTCTACATATAAGTGCACCAGCGAATGGCAAATGTATATTTTCTTTTTATACTGCAATACGCCAGTAAAGGCTTTACCAGATATAACTGCAACAGTGAACTGAAAATATATATATTTTTTGTAGTACTAAAATACGCCCCTATACGCTTTCACCAGAAATAACTGCAGAAGTGATCTGAGAATATATATTTCTTATTGGACTCAAATAGGCCACTATATGCTTTCAACAGAAATAACTGCAGAAGTGAACTGAGAATATATTTTTCTTTGTTTACTGAAATACATCCCTATATACTTTCAACAGAAATAACTGCAAAAGTGAACTGAAAATATATATTTCTTCTTGGACTGAAATAGGCCACTATACGCTTTCATCAGCAGTGCGTATGTATATTATTTTTTTTTATGAAATAAGCCCTATACTCTTTCACCAGAAATGAATGCAACCGTGCAGTGTGTTTAAATGTTTAGTGTATTACTGAAATACTGCCCTATGCTCTTTCACAAGAAATTACTGCAAATGATTTTAGCGTAAATAACACCCCTACTTCAATCAATTTTTTGGGGGGGCAACTTGTATATCACACTAGTGGAAATTATTTGTTCCAATGGCGTTTGTCACTCTGTGTAGCTGAGGTAACGCAGCTAAACCACAAACAAATGCTGCACTACCCAAATGCACTATATAGAAAGTATTTTATTGGTATATCACACCCCTGCATCAATCAGATTTTTTTTGGGGCAACTGGTATTTCACACCAGTAGAAATTATTTGTTCCAATAGCGTTTGTCACTCTGTGAGCTGAGGTAACGCAGCAAAACCGCAAAAAAATGCTACACTACCTAAATGCACTATATAGAAAGTACAGTGCTGCCCATAATTATTTATACCCCTTGCAAATTTTGACTTAAAGTTACTTTTATTCAACCAGCAAGTAATTTTTTGACGGGAAATGACATAGGTGTCTCCCAAAAGATAATAAGACGATGTACAAGAGGCATTATTGTGGGGAAAAAAAAACATTTCTCTGCTTTTATTTACATTTGAGCAAAAAGTGTCCAGTCCAAAATTATTCATACCCTTTTCAATAATCAATAGAAAAGCCTTTATTGGCTATTACAGCAATCAAATGCTTCCTATAATTGCAGACCAGCTTTTTGCAAGTCTTTTTGCATGTCTCCACAGGTATTTTTGCCCATTCATCTTTAGCAATGAGCTCCAAGTCTTTCAGGTTGGAGGGTCTTCTTGTCATCACCCTGATCTTTAGCTCCCTCCACAGATTCTCAATTGGATTCAAGTCTGGACTCTGGCTGGGCCACTCCAAAACGTTAATGTTGTTGTGTGCTAACCTTTTCTTCACCACTTTTGCTGTGTGTTTTGGGTCATTGTCATGCTGAAATATCCACTGGTGCACAAGGCCAAGTTTCTCTGCAGACTGCCTGATGTTGTCGATGAGAATCCTCATGTATTACTCTTTTTTTCATGGTGCCGTTTACTGTGATTAGGTTCCCTGGTCCATTGGCTGAAAAACACCCCCAAACCATTAGGTTTCCACCACCATGTTTGACAGTGGGGATGGTGTTCTTTGGGTTGAAGGCTTCTCCTTTTTTACGCCAAATGAAGGAAACATCATTGTGACCAAACAATTAAATTTTTGTTTCATCTGACGATAAAACAGAGGACCAGAAGTCTTCTTCTTTGTCCAGATGAGCTTTTGCAAAGGCCAAGCGAGCTTTTGTGTGCCTTATCTGGAGAAGTGGAACCCAGCAGTGTGCAGTGTCCGTTGGATTGTCTGCCTTGAGACATTGCCACCAGCAGAGCCCCTATTCACCAGGATGGCCTTGGTGGTGATCCTTGGATTATTTTTCACCTCTCTAACAATCCTCCTGGCCAGCACAGGTGTCACTTTTGGCTTTCGACCACGTCCTCTGAGATTTTCCACAGTGCGGAACATCATTTTTTGGCTCAAATGTAAATAAAAGCTGCAAATTTTATATTTTTTCCACAATAATGCCTCTTGAACATCGTCTTATTATCTTTTGGAAGACACCTATGTCATTTCCCATCAAAAAATTACTTGCTTGTTGAATAAAAGTAACTTTAAGTCAAAATTTGCCAGGGGTATGAATAAATATGGGCAGCACTGTATATTATTGGTATATAACACCCCTGCTTTAATCAGTTTTTTGGGGGGCAACTGGTAAATCACACCAGTAGAAATTATTTGTTCCAATAGCGTTTGGCACTCTGTGTGGCTGCAGTATCGCAGCAGAACTGCACACAATACAATTGCACTATAATATACTTTCTATGTTAGAAAGTATATTATAAGTATATCACACCTCTCAGTATGTCACACCTATCGATAGCACACCAGTACCAGTCCTTAAAATGACTTTTGTGGCTCTATTAGCTAGCGTTTTGTGTCCCTAACAGTCTGTCCCGGCTCCACACACCTCTCCCTACACTAGCAAAAGACTGAATGTAAAATGGCGCCCAGATCAGGTTTATTTATAAGGTAAGGGGTATGTCCATGTGCTGAAACGTCTCAATTGGTTGTCCTGTACCACCTGATGGATGTGTCATGGGTCAAAGTTCTTCACAATGTAAAAGAATATGGCGGGCGCGAATATCGCCACATGTTCGCCCGTTAGGCAAACAGCAAACTAGCAAAGTTCTCTGCGAAACAACCGCCGGGCGAACCGCAAGGCCATCTCTATTACAGAATATAGTAATATAGTTTGGACATTTTTAGACACAACAAGGCCTATTATATTTATAATTTAATTGCTTATTTATTTGTATATGTAAATTGTAAATGGAGGTAATTTGAGTTCTTAATTTTTTTGTGTTTTTTTACTGTCATTTTTATTCCCCTTAGGGGGTTTGAATATGCCTGCTTGTACTATAAACAGCAATATAATACTATTGCAGTCTATGGGATTCTGAGAGGCTGGCTGCTAAGCTTTGCCATGAAAGGCTTGGAACCTTCTCAAGGTTTTAGGCTGTCATAGCAACTGATCAGGGCTCCACAATTTTGCCGCGATTGTTCTGATCCCCACAAATGCTGCAGTCGCTATTGACAGTGTCATCTGAGGGGTTAAATGATAGGGATCACCGTCATCACCAATGCAGTTCGCTGCCGGATGGTGCCTGCTATATTATACAGCCACAACCCACCACGTATGAAGTGATATCAGTATTTGAGCCATATCCCTTTAATCCGCATTACAGGTATGTCTTGGTAAGCTAAAAGATTAAAGTGTACAATAAATACAGAGATCATGCTCACTCTAAAAATAAGTGGTAAGTAAAATGGGCTCGCCATAAGGATCTCTGGGTCTATATACATTAGTATTTTTTATATATTTTTTCAAAATATTAACCTTCATGATCCATTCAATTCTAAGACAATTGTTCAAAAATAGTAAATAGCCGGGATCCGCAAGACAGTTTTAATTTTGCTGTGCAAAGCAAGAGGAGATAAAGCAGGATGATTCTTAAAGTCCCCTATGTAATTTACAAAGGTTTGGTATCTCTGGATCTCTCATTCTCAAGTCAGGATGAAAGTTACTTTGAACAGTTATATTACTATTGTTATGCAGCTCAATGAACTAAATCTTACTTTGGCAAAATCTTTCATTTTAAGCCTGCAGCAGTCCTCCACTATTTTAACAGAATTGCACACATAGCCACATACAGCATACATTCCCATTTCTTTGTTTTTTAAATAGCATTGGATGAAGTAAAGCAATTTAATCAAATTTGGTAGTTGAAAATGAGTAGTGATATCTATAAAGAGAATAGTCTCCCACTGTTACAAAATGGTTAGAAACGACAGAAGCAAATGCACAGAAATATTAGATATTCATACTGTGAATTGTATGAAATGAGCAACATATCCAAAAAGTTCTCAATCAGAAGTGAATTAAATTTAATTATGAAAGCATATGCTCTTATATAATATTGGAAAAATATGAAAGCCAATGTTTAGGGTTTAGCGAACCCAAACTGCAAATTATTCCACTGAAGTTCGGGTGATTTTAATATTTTCCGTTATAACATGGTTATAATGGAAAATAATAGCATTCTTAAGACAGAATGCTAAATGAAATGGACATTGAGGGGTTAAAATAATTTTTAAAAATCATCCACTTGATCTCACAGCCTTGATCGCGCACATCTTCTTTCTTCAGGACCTGCAAAAGGACCTGCAAAAGGACCTGCGGTGACGTCACTGCAGGTCCTGCTGAATTAAGATAGAATCTTAACCGTGGTGAGCACGGTGACGTCACCGCAGGTCCTTTTGCAGGTCCAGAAGAAAGAAGACGTGCACGATTAAGGCTAAGCGATCAAGTGGATGAGGTGATTTTATTTAGCATTCTGTCTTAAGAATTCTATTCTTTTCCGTTATAACCATGTTATAACGGAAAATAATAAAGTGAAGTTCGGGTCCCCATTGACTTTAATGGAGTCCGGGTTCGGGTTTGAGTTCATGTCAAGTTCGGTTCCCGAACCCAAACTTTGACCTGAAGTTTGGAAGAACCCAGCGAACCCGAACTTCACCGGAAGGGCTCATCACTACCAATAAACAGTTTCCTCACAGTGTTGCAGCTAATTTAACAAATTAAAGGGGTTGCCCACATAACAGGTAGAATTTAGTGTTAGGTTCCCGTCATACAGAGATCGCCTTGACGTGTGGCAGACGGTCCAAATAATTTTGTATAAAATGTATTTGCTAAGAATCTCAAATTTACTTAATAAGCATAGCATTAGCATCAGAATACTTTTTTGTACGTTATTTGGTTTGCAGAGTGCTGTTGCATTGTATTTTCTCTTTGTGTTTCTAGCCATGGCAAAGTGTACCTGTGCATTGGGATGTGCTGATTGACACCCTTTTTCTTTGCAGTTTGTACTGGACGTGTGGCTGACTCCATTTAGTCATGCACCCCTGACCAGCCTGTCCGCCCCGTAGGCTGATTTTAATTAGTGTAAGTATAAAGCCGTAGCCTGCTCTCCCTGCACTCACTGGAAGCCTTTTGGCACCAGTAGAGGAATACAGTGGACTCTCATTGCATTAATTGGAGGCCATTTGGCACCAGGAGAGGTATGGAATGGGCTCAGCATGCATGTTGGTACCTGAATTCCCTGTATTTCATAGAGGCCATTTTGGCACCAAAAATGACAAATCAGAGTGTGCCCAGCATGCATGTGGAAACTACACTCCCTGAATTTTATGATAGCCTTCACGGCACATAACAGGTAGAATTTAGTGTTAGGTTCCCATCTTACAGAGATCGCCTTGACATGTGGCAGACGGGCCAAAATATTTTGTACACAATGTATTTGCTAAGAATCTCAAATTTACTTAATAAACATAGCATTAGCATTAGAATACTTTTTGTACTTTATTTAGTGCTGTTACATTGTATTTTTTTTTCTTTACCCAATATAATGAATCCATCTTGGACAAGCCCCACAATTTTATTAAAAACCAAATCCAGTTATACTCATGCCTTTCTCCAGCCCCCATTTTCTGTGGCCGTGGTGCTACTGCAGCCAATCACTGTCTTAAGTGATCTAACACTGTAGACAGTTTTTGGCTGCAGCTGCCATGTGCTGTACATCTACAAGTCACTGTACAGATTTCAGCGTTGTAGAGAACGGCACTGGACAAAGGGGTGAATATAACATATTTTTTTTTTAGGAAATTGGGTGGGCTTGTACAAGATTTTTTATTGCAAGGGTGAGTCAAAAATTATCTGCTGCCTGGCTGTATCATTTATTTTAATTACCGTTCAGAAAAGACACATACTTCATTTTTCAAAATAATCTGTCTGCTTTTAAATACACTTTGTACATCTGTTAACAAGCTTTCGCATGTCCTCATAAAAAAATAAAAGTTCTAGGCTAAGCTGCAAGCCACAAATGCACCTCTGTGTTTGCTGCAGTACCATGGCTGATTTGAAATTCCAAAAGAATCACTTTTAGTGCACACTCAGTGTTGTCATCAGTCGTGGACCTGGCATCCAGCTCCTTCCTCATGACTGACACTTGTGCGACCTTTCTTGAGCTTCTCTATCCATTCATACATACTTCTTCACAACAAAACACTTTCTCCATTCCGTGCACAAAGTCTTCAATACATTTCTGCCCCAGACACTCCTTCACATCACAACAAAACAAATCACTGCACTTTGCTCTTCTTTTGTGCAAATCAAGTTGAGCAGACATTGTTTCTTGCACCACAGTAACAAATGATCTGATATAACATGTTACTAGGGAGATTGTGTCAAAAAATAATGTACTTAAATTCTAGAGCCAGAGTACGGATATTTTTTTATTCACCCTCATCCAATGGCTCATATATACAATACACATGGTCATACTAACTAAATACTGAGTTTTGTTTGGTTGTTACCCCTAAAATAAATAGTTTAAAATGGAGAATCTACAATAAAAGTTAAATTTTTAAATGTTTCCGCTATTTTCTTTTAATTCTTGTGGAATACCTAAAGGGTTAACAAAGTTTGTTATAGTTTCTAAAATTGGGTCATTTACGGGTGGTTTCTTTCATGTAAGCCACACAAAGTGACTTTGCAACTAAATTGGTCCTTAAAAAAGTGGGTTTGGGAATTTTTCTTAAACATTTTTAAAATTACATCTAAAATTCCAATCCATCTAACATTTACAACATGATGACAACGTAAAATAGATATATGGGAAAGGTAAAGTAAAAACTATTTAATAAGGTTATCTGTCCTAAAAGCAGAGAAGTGACATTTTTGGTCAATTTTGGATCTTTTTATAAATAAATATTAAATATAATGGGCCAGATTTATCATGACAGCTCACTCCACTTTCACATATGGCTAAAGTCAGTTTTAGCCAAGTCAGATTTATGATCGGCCCTTTAAGACAGTAATAAATGTGGTTTGATGGTAGTAGTTTATCCGTCAGTAAGCAGCTTTACAAATGTCGCACATCTTTACGAAAAAGTCGCACGTTTCTATGAAAAAGTTGCATGTTCTATTAAAAAGTCTCATAAGATAAGCATGGTCCTCACTGGAGTGAAATTGCGACTTTTTTGCGACTTTTTTGCAACTTTTTAAATAGTCCCAATAGTAAATCTGTCTAGAGATTCATTTACATAAGAAAACACGCCCACTTTCAGAAAACTGGCGAGCATAGTGCAGAGCAGAAAAAAGTCGCAAATTTGTGCGCAGTTTTAGCGTTTGGGACTTTTTGGGGGACTTTTTCACTCCATTATTCTGACCTGAGCTAATGATAAATCTGACCCTGTGTGTGTGTTGTATATAGTGTGTCGCAGGAAAATGGAGGTGCAATGTGAATTTGAGAGATATTTCTCTGCTGTCCATACATACATGCTACAGACATAGGGCCAGATTTATCATTAGCTCAAGTCAGAATAATGGAGTGAAAAAGTCGCAAAAAAATGCGCAAACGCTAAAACTGTGCACTAATTTGCGACTTTTTACTGCTCTGCACTATGCTCGCCAGTTTTCTGAAAGTGGGCGTGTTTACTTATGTAAATGAATCTCTAGACAGATTTAGTATTGGGACTATTTAAAAAGTCGCAAAAAAGTTGCAAAAAAATGCGCAATTTCACTCCAGTGAGGACCATGCTTATCCTATGAGACTTTTAAATAGAACATGCGACTTTTTCGTAAAACGTGCGACTTTTTCGTAAAGATGTGCGACTTTTGTAAAGCTGCTTACTGACAGATAAACTGCTACTGTCAAACCACATTTATTACTGTCTTAAAGGGCCAATCATAAATCTGACTTGGCTAAAACTGACTTTAGCCATATGTGAAAGTGGAGTGAGCGGTCAGAGTAATGATAAATCTGGCCCATTGACTTTATATTTACCATTGTCATGAAAAACAATGTGTCATGAGAACATGATCTCAGAATGGCTTAGATAAATAAAAGCATTCCAAAATGATCCCCACATAAAGTGACACAGGTCAGATTTGCAAAAAATAGCCTGGTCAGGAAGGTGAAAATTGGCCTGGAGTAGAAGAGGTTCAGCAAAGATACTGTTTGCTACCAAGCAACCCATTTTGCCCAGACCATCTGTTCTTTAGTCATACGCCTGATAGAATGGGGATTTTCTTTATGGCTCCTATTGTAATCAATAGAAGCTCTCGATTCTGGAATCAATGCTCCTGTGATGCATACAAGGTGCATGAGATGCATGAAATCACTTGTATAAGCCCTGTAATATGGCTCTCTAACTTGAGCCATGCATATGACACCTTCAGATGTGTCCGCCTTAATCTTTTCGTGATTTTTAAAAAAATAAAATTCAATATACTGTATTCCTGCAACATGCTAGCAAAAACCCTCAACATAGAGCAACATTTATTAATGGATATAGGCCACAATACTGGTGTATTAAAGTTACAGATTTTGTCACACACCATTTTTGCGGTGAAATCGATTACTTTTCCCTGCTCATGCCACAAAAGGCAGCGTGGTGTGGCTAGGGAGGAGGACGGGCCTGGCTTGTTTATAATTTTCTACACCCGTTTTTGGTGTGGAAAACGGTCTCATGGCCTGTTGGAGGAACCGCCAAACTTCTGCAGAGGACTTAACTTTGGCTCTTCCTCTGGCAGCACAGAGGGACTTAAGAGCGGCATTTAAAACGACAGTCTTAATAAGTGTCCCCCATATTTCTGTCTCACACCACTCATCTCGAGATATATTGAGCAAAGAAGGAAATAAAGAATACATGTGTAACTTGTATGTTCCTTGACTTCCTGTCACAGGACTTCCACTTTTATGCAGGTGTTTTAATGTGTGGAGATCACATAACAGGAAGGCCCCATGCATACAATTCTGCTGAGAGTATACTGCAATATATGTATAATTCGTTACTGCAGCAGTTAGGATATCAGGACATAGAAAGTTAATCTAAACATGGTACTTATTAGTAAATGCCAATATATCCAGTAATGATCCCATCACTGAATCTATACATCCCAGCATGTGCTAGGAAGTTCAGTCTGCAGCAGAGGATTTTCATTTAACCACCTCAGCCCCCATAGCTTAAACACCCTTAATGACCAGGCCACTTTTTATACTTCTGACCTACACTACTTTAACCATTTATTGCTCGGTCATGCAACTTACCACCCAAATGAATTTTACCTCCTTTTCTTCTCACTAATAGAGCTTTCATTTGGTGGTATTTCATTGCTGCTGACATTTTTACTTTTTTTGTTATTAATCTAAATTTAACGATTTTTTTGCAAAAAAATGAAATTTTTCACTTTCAGTTGTAAAATTTAGCAAAAAAAACAACATCCATATATAAATTTTTCTCTAAATTTATTGTTCTACATGTCTTTGATAAAAAAAAAATGTTTGGGTAAAAAAAATGCTTTGGGTAAAAGTTAAAGCGTTTACAAACTATGGTACAAAAATGTGAATTTCCGCTTTTTGAAGCAGCTCTGACTTTCTGAGCACCTGTCATGTTTCCTGAGGTTCTACAATGGCCAGACAGTACAAACACCCCACAAATGACCCCATTTCGGAAAGTAGACATCCCAAGGTATTCGCTGATGGGCATAGTGAGTTCATAGAACTTTTTATTTTTTGTCACAAGTTAGCGGAAAATGATGATTTTTTTTTTTTTCTTACAAAGTCTCATATTCCACTAACTTGTGACAAAAAATAAAAACTTCTATGAACTCACTATGCCCATCAGCGAATACCTTGGGGTGTCTTCTTCCCAAAATGGGGTCACTTGTGGGGTAGTTATACTGCCCTGGCATTCTAGGGGCCCAAATGTGTGGTAAGTAGTTTGAAATCAAAATCTGTAAAAAATGGCCGGTGAAATCCGAAAGGTGCTCTTTGGAATGTGGGCCCCTTTGCCCACCTAGGCTGCAAAAAAGTGTCACACATGTGGTATCTCCGTACTCAGGAGAAGTTGGGCAATGTGTTTTGGGGTGTCATTTTACATATACCCATGCTGGGTGAGAGAAATATCTTGGCAAAAGACAACTTTTTCCATTTTTTTATACAAAGTTGGCATTTGACCAAGGACCAGGTAGCAGGTATATTAGACGCTGTTATCAAAACAGCGTCTAATATACCTGTTAGGGGTTAAAAAAATCGCATCTACAGCCTGCCAGCGAACGATCGCCGCTGGCAGGCTGGAGATCCACTCGCTTACCTTCCAATCCTGTGAACGCGCGCGCCTGTGTGCGCGCGTTCACAGGAAATCTCGCGTCTCGCGAGGTGACGCGTATATGCGTGACTGTGCGCCAGGCTGCCGCCTCCGGAACGCGATCCTGCGTTCCGGGTCATGAATCATGAATCCCACAGGCTGACATAACCTTTTCTTCCCTGCTGTGGGAGTCCTATGTGAGTAGATCACATTGTTCCTAAAGATTTACTAAATATGTAAACTGTTGAAGACAAATTTATCACAGTGGCCCATGCTATATGATAAATTTGGATCATGGCTTTGTGCCTCTTAAGCCATTCCCCTTTCTGCTAAGCCATGCTTTGCAAGCTGGAATGCCAAAATAAGGTGAGCTAAGTGCAGTGATTTATTCATTTTGGTGCATTTGCTTTATTAATAGATCTAAACATGATGCACTATTATGCATCAGAAAAACACCAAGGGCATTTTATAACAGTACCTTAGTGTAATAATTTATCAAGCCATACATTCCAGTATTCTGTCTTCAAAAAGTCACTAAATAGTGGATTTGTTACTTTTTGAGGTCGCTTGCAAAACATTTTTGTGAATCTTTGTTTTTACAACACTCATTTTAGTTTTGAAAAGTGGGATTGATTAGGTAAGTTTCCCTCCAGATCTATGCCTGGGACTTTTTAAATATTCACAAGAAAATCCCAAAGCTACTCCAGTAAGAAGTGCTATGGAAAACTGGAGTAGCATTTCTAGACAAAAGTGTTAGGTTTAAAGATGAAGAAAATTTCACAAACATGCACCATTTAGCGAGAAGTACACCAATGCAGATTCAAAGAAAACTGACAAATATTACACGTGATTAACTCTTAGATTAGTATCCTGATTTTATAGCTATGTGGATCTATATATGTACTGTCTATGCCATGTTTACTGTTACAGACAGTGGGCATGAACCCACTGTGTCAATTAACCTTTTTGAATTTGGGCTAATCCTACATGTGTCATCCTGTGGATCTCCTGGTATTCCCCTTCTAGCCCCTATATAGAGATCTTGACTTCTCTGCAGGGAACCAACTAAGCTGCTAACTGCTAGAGTAACACCGTCAGCTGATCCACGGGATCAGAGACACTGATGCATTGCAATACTTGTAGTCAGAAAACAGGTCAAGGTCAGGGCTGTCAGGGGTTCGGCGTGTCTGTAAAACAGGTCTGTGATTGAGACAGGAGGCTATTGATTTGGTAAACAGGCTAGGGCCAGAACTGGTCGTATGGAATAGAATTGATAGTCAGGCAGATGAACTGTATATGAGTAATGATACATGGGTAGACAGATAATTAAACCTTCACTTGGTCAACTAGATAGTAGATACTAGAATCCTAAAGCTCAGACACCCTCCCACAAAAGTGATAGCACCTTAAGTGCCCAGGGGAAGCCAGCCATAGGTTGGAAATAATTTGAAGCCCTAATAGAGATTTCAAAAAGCAAACAGGAGAATGCAGGCTACAGACTGCAGCTGGTGCTCTAGAATGCCAACCAAGGGGAGCAGTGGGATAACAGCGAGATAGAGGACCAGAGTCTGGGTGAGTAGCGCAATGCCCCTGCCCACAGGGAGATATGGGACATCGGTGGGCACTAATGGTTTGTTAGATTTTTTTATTTTTTATTTATGTACTTAAATTATCATCAATATATTCTTTTTTTTTTTTAAATGCTCTGATAATGGAATGCATTAAGTTACTGGCTGAACCACTTCTTTGAGTGGTTTCAACTGTCTAAGGTTTAGGTCACAAGCTAAAATTGTTATGCAACTTTCCAGTATTGTGAGGGTCATAAGAATTTCTAAATTCACCTTACCAATAATAATTCATTTTACTGGGCCATAAATATATACATACCTTTTTATTGCCTTTTTTAATGTTGTCCAAATGATTTGCATGTAAAATTAAAAGTTTAAATATGATATAATTGTTTACTAAAATTAATTTTAAAGTAGGCAAAAATGTTTTAGCTTGAAAGGAAACGTACACCAATATTCAATAATAAGCTTAAGGAAATGTTGAATCTCAAAGTGCACTTCATTGGTTAAATGCACTGTGCAAAAATTAAACACCCGCCAACATTCCATTAGTTGCTAGGCAACACATTTTTATGTTCTGTTTTGAAGACAGTTTTAGTAAATAATATATCTAAAGAGACTATTTGTTTTTAACCTAGGTAGAGCTTAAGAAAATTGCATGCAACAGCTTAGCATACCTGTGATTGTTTTTTCTCTTTATAAGTGATATTAAAGAGAAGGAGAAATTGAAGATGTTGGCTACTGTTGGGCGAGCATGCTCGGCCGAACACTAATTTTACTCGGCTGAACACCACATGTGCTCGAGTGCGATGCTCGAGTCTCCTCCCCGCACGTTTGTTGGCTGCTACGCAGCCAATAAACGTGTGCGGAGGTACTGGCACTTACTGTAATGCCGTAGCCATGTTGGCTACTGGCATAACAGTGATTGGCTGGCCAGAACGCGTCATTGGGTGCTATATAGCACCCGATGACACGTGTTCGGCTCAGTCTTAGTCAGGGAGAGCTGTGCTGAAGAAGGGACAGATAGTGTAGGGAGTAAAATAGTAATAATTTAGTGAAAAAACTTGTTAGAGACCCAAAAGTCCTTTTAAGGACTATTGTTGTATCAGGCAGCAATATAATTATTAGCGTTACCTGCGCTAAATTGCGTGGAATTGTTAGAGATCCAAAAGTCCTTTTAAGGACTATAGTTGTATCTGGCAGAAATAAATATTATTAGCGCAACCTGCACTAAATTGCATGCAATTGTTAGTGCCGCTTCTGATAGTGACACAACCTCTGCTATATCTTTAATTTTACATTTTCTTAACCTAAATATCTGTGACATTCAGCGCAATTGTTTGGCCACTGGTGACAGCGACATTACCAGTGCTACATCTCCTATATAACGTTTGTGCATCCTAAATATCAGTGACATTAATTCAATGTAATTTTTTATTAGCCGCTGGTGACAGCGACATTACTTGCGCTATACCTCCTGTATAACGTTTGCACATCCAAAATTATCTGTGACATTCAGTGTATTTTTTTCATAGACGCTGCGGACAGGGACATATTATCTTTGCTACATCTCCTGTTTAATGTGCGTGCATCCTGAAAATATCTGTGACATTCTGTGTAATTTATTTGCGCATAAGTTACAAAACCTGCGCTACTGTACATGTGACATACTTGCAAGCATGTATACCATTTAATATGCCCAAGGTGAGCAGTAAGGGATGGGGAAGTGGCCATGCTGCTGATGGTGCATGCAGATGCCGTGGCCCTGTGCGCGGTTAAACTGTGTCTGCTCCCAGAGCACAAGAAACACGCTCATCCACAATAACTAGCTTCATGTCCCAGTTTGCAGGGCGGCGCAGGACACCACTCTTAAAGTCAGACCAGTGCGACCAGGTGATCGGTTGGATTGCAGCAGATAATGCTTCCAGTCAGTTAAGCACCACCCTGTCTTCCACAAAGTCCAGTCTCAGTATCCAAGAGTCTGGTCAACAGAATCCTCACCCTGATACTCCTTCCTCCCACCATAGAGAGTCTTGCCAAGCAGGTGATCCCACACTGGGATATTCCGAGGAGCTCTTTTCATCGCCATTCCTTGATTTGAGCCTCTTGACAAGCCTGCTTGAAGAGGGACATGAGGAGATATTGTGCCATGATTCCCAAGCTCTTGAGCATCCACAGTCACAAGAAGATGAAGTGGGGAACAGCAATTAGTGTTTCACGAGGTGGATGATGATGATGAGAAACAGTTGCCAATAAGTCAACCGCAATTAGCGTCTTAAGAGGCTGATGATGAGGTTGAGACACAGTTGTCAATAAGTAAGGTTGTTGTTAGGTCAACAAGTCAGGAGGATAACCAGAGTGGGGAAGGGGAAGAGGAGGTGATGGACGATGAAGTCACTGACCCAACCTGGGAAAGTGGCAAGCCAAGCGAGGACAGCAGTAGAGAGGGGGAGGGATCCGCAGCACGGCAACATGCTGGAAGAGGCAGTGGGGTGGCAAAAGGGAAAAGGCAGGCCACACCAAACAGGCCCGCAACTTTTCCTTGGAGCACCCCCTTGCGGCAATCTCCCTTGCCAATGGGTAGGTGTTCCGCAGTCTGGCGCTTTTTTTAGGAAAGTGAGGACGATAAAAGAATTGTCATTTGCAACCTGTTCCATACCACAATGAGCAGGGACGTGAACACTAGCAACCTCACCACCACCCATTGCTATATTCGATCGAGCACTATAATGGAAGTCAATGAGAGACAAGCAGGCACCCCCTGCTCTGAAGAGAGGAGGGTGCCTGGTCCATTGGAAAAGGTCATAAAGTAACAGAAGCACCACCAAAATGGATCGAGAACACCATGGGGACGATGTCTGGATGCATCTTGGACTCCCAGGTCACTGCTGGGAACCATGTTGTCCGAGTTGTACGCCAATTTTACAGACTGACAAAAATATGCACAAAAATATTTTGCAGGAAACATTGTTAGGAAACATTCTTTCCTGTATATTCAATTGTATATAAAGTGCAAGTGCTGCAAAAAAGAGGCACTCCGAAACAGCCTGTATATCACATAAAGGAGGGCCTCATTCACAATGTGGTACAATAGCTCAGTTAGTGGGACTCCTACACTCATAAAGCCTATGCACTAAGTGAAAGGACTGCCATAAAATACAAGGAACCAGCACTCCAAAACACCCTTTGTTACACATAAAGTAGGGCATCATACACACCTTTGAAAAATTATGATGATCTGACCATCTAAACCCTTAGGGGGGAGAGGCCTGCTGCCGCATTGGTGACTCTAGATAACCTTTGGGCGATCGCACAATGATCCATTTGGATGTCTGCCCTATCAACTTTCGATGTTCTTTTCATGTTGATCATGTTGATCACGGGTAATGGAGAATCAGGGTTCGATGCCGGAGAGGGAGTCTGAGAAAGGGCTTCCACATCCAAGGGAGGTCAATGGCTGAAATCTGATTGGCTGTTATTGCCTTTCCCCCTTTTTTTCCCTAATTATGAACCACCCAGAGATGGTGGGTCAAATTATTAAAGCACAGGAATCCAAGGAAGGCAGCAGGCGAGCGGAAATTACCCACTCCAATTAGTGACGATAAATAACAATACAGCACTCCTAAGCGCCCCTGTTATTGGAATGAGTACACTTTCCATTAACAAGGATCTATTGGAGGGCAAGTCTGGTGACCCTATAAAAAAATTAAGTTGAGCTGAACCTATTAAATAATTTGAGTGGAGGGAATATATACAATCTGGATGAGGAGAAGGAGGAGGAGAAAACAAGATGCAACCATATACTCTTTTTTTGAGGTGGAAAATGCATGGGAATACACTACAGTAGATTGAGTACATTATAAATGATAGATTGAAATTGCCTTTATGTTCATCATCAGCTCAGCTCTCCTCTGGTGGAGTTAAGAAGTCATGGGCAATCCAGGCCTTGTTCATTTTTATCTGAGTCAACCTGTCAGCATAGCCAGTGGACAAGCGGAAACGCTTATCTGTTATAATTAGAGTTGAGTGGACACCTGGATGTTCGTGTTCGACGGGTTCGGCCAAACGTTTAAAAAAAGTTCGGGACCCGAACTTGACCCCGAACCCAAACCCCATTGAAGTCAATAGTGGCCTAAACTTTGCAGCAGTAAAATGGCTGGCTCTAAAAAATTCATGGAAAAGGCTTGAGGGCTGCAAATGGCATAAAAATGTGGTTAAGAGCATGGCAAATGCCCTGCAAACAAATGTGGATAGGGATATAACTTAAAATAACATAAAATAATAAAAATAAAAAAATATCTTGATTTTGGTCCATATGAAGTAGGAGGTTGAGGAGGCGGTGGATGTGGTGGTGTTGGTGGAAGCGGCAGTGGAAGTGGTAGCCAACACAGGTTTTTGTTTTCGTTTTTAATTTAATTTAATTTATATTTCTTTAGTTTAAATTTGGGTAGACCCCAAAACATTGGGAAATACCTGCGATAACCCCCTCCAGCCATGCTAAGCATACATTTAGACAATACACTGGCTGCAGGGCAGGCCAGCACCTCCAAAGCGTAAAGGGAAAGCTCAGGCCATGTGCAAAATTTGGAGACCCGGAAGTTGAAGGGGGCAGACCAATCAGTTAGTACATTTAGACGTGTGCACACATACTGCTCCACCATGTTGCATGTCCCCGTGATGTCCACGATCCAATTGGATATCTGCTCTATCAACTTTCAATGTTATTTCTGTGCCTACCATTTTGATCATGGTTAGCGGCGACTCAGGGTTCCACACCAGAGAGGGAGTGTGAGTAAGGGATACAACATCCAAGGGAGGTCAATGGATAACATTTGATCGAGCGGAAATGTGGGCCAAGTTGTTAAAGCAAAAGGATCAAATGAAAGGAGGTGGTGCGCGTCAATTAAAGACAAATTTTAAAAATGTAAGTCTTGTCATGCAGAGCAGGGGTTTTTCATTGGCAAACATGGGTTAATGTCACCCACCAATGGAACAGACAATTTTTTAAAATTTTGGGCCCTGTCAACTATGCAGAACAGGGGTTTATTCATGGAAAAACTGTGTTCATGTCACCCACAAATTGAACAGATGATTTTACAAAAATTAGGTCCCTGTCCCCTATGCAGAGCAGGGGTTTGTATACGGCAAAATTGGTAAAATGTCACCTGACAATTTTACAAACGATTTTTTGAAGTTTTGGTCCCTGTCACCTATGCAGAGCAGGGCTATATATGACAGCCAAAAAAATTGTGAATGTCGTCCAACTATATAACTGAATTTATTTTGAAATTTATTAACCTGTCCACTAGGTAAAGCAGGGGTATATCATAGCCAAAAATTGGTGAATTTCACCCGACAATGTAACAGACAAATTAGTGAAATTTATTAACCTGTCCACTAGGTATAGCAGGGGTATAACACAGCCAAAAATTGGTGAATTTCAGCTGACAATGTAAAAGAAAAATTTGTGAAATGTATTAATCTGTCCACTAGGTAGAGCACGGGTATATCACAGCCAAAAATTTGGGATATGTAAACCAAAAATGTATCAGACAAATTAGTGAAATGACTTAAAATGAAATAAAATACGAAAAAATAAAAAAAAATTATCTTGATGTATGAGGTGGAGGTCTATATGGAGTAGGAGGTTGAGGAGGCGGTGGACATAGCGGTGTAGGTGGAATCGGCGGTGGAGGAGGACGAGGTAGATAATACTGGGTTTTGATTTTATTTTATTTATTTATTTTTCAATTAGGTTACACCCCAAAAGAGTGGGAAATATCAAAAATACAACAATGAGAAACTGTGCTGGACTATAACAATGGCTGGGTTAGGCCAGTATACATGTCAATTCTGCACAAGGTACGGACAAGTCCTGTGGGATCCATGCCTTGTTCATTTTAATGAACGTGAGCTTGTCCACATTGGTTGTGGACAGACGGCTGTGCTTGTCTGTGATAAGGCCCCCTGCCGTGCTAAACACACGTTCAGACAATACACTGGCTGCAGACAGGCCAGCACTTCCAAAGCATAAAGGGCAAGCTCAGGCCAGGTGCCCAGTTTTGAGACTCAGAAGTTGAAGGGGGCAGACCAATCAGTCAGTACGTGTAGGTATATGCACACATGTTGCTGAAATGCTGCCTCCTGCTAAGACGTTCCTTATCAGCTGGTGGCGCTGATTGTTGTGGCGTGCTGACAAAGCATTTCCATATTTCGGCCATGCTAACCCTGCCTTCTGAGGTGCTGGTGGTAACCCAGCTGTGTTGGCGACCTCTTCCTCCTCTTATGCCTTCGCCTTGGGCTTCCACTGTGCCCCCACTGTCAGGTGGGGCTTGTACTTGCGCATCTTACTATCACGCTCCAGTGACGGAATTAAGAACGGTATGTTGTCCTTGTAACGGGGATCCAGCAGCGTGGCCACCCAGTAATCAGCACAAGTTAGAATGTGGGCAACTCGGCGGTCGTTGGGGAGACACCGCAGCATGTAATCGCTCATGTGTGCCAGGCTGCCCAGAGGCAACGACAAACTGTATTCTGTGGGAGGTGTATTGTCTGTGTCCTCTGTATCCCCCCAGCCACGCACAAGTGATGGCCATTAGCTGGTTTGGGTGCCACCCTGCTGTGAACACGGTTCCTCCTACTCCATCTCCTCCTCCTCATCCCCCACCTCATCATCCTCCAGAACTGTGCCCTGGCTGGACAATTGTGTGCCTGGCGTTTGTGGGTGCTGGAACCCACCCTCGGAGACACTTGTGAATGACTGGCCTGAAACACTATGAAATGATCCCTCTTCCTCCTCCTCCTGTGCCACATCCTTTTCCATCATCACCAGAAGTGTTTTTTAAAGGATGCATAGTGTCACAAGGGGTAGCGTCACGGGTATCAAGATAGAGCTGCCACCCGGTCCCCTGTCCCTGCCTACTTGCACCACCCGCCCTAGGTGATGGGGCGCAACTGCGCGACTGTCCCTTACCTGTGTAAGTGCAAGCAGAGAGATAGAGACAGCAGGAAAGCGGACAGCCAATGAGAGGAAGCACTCGAGCGGACAGAGAGGTGGAACAAGCAAGGTACTACCAAAAACTGAAGGGCGAAGCGGGTCAACTAGTCAAGGTCAGTCCAGGAGGTCACGTCAGTACTAGGGAGGAGACGGAGACAGATCCGAGAGCGAGCCGAGGTCAAAATCCAGGAGGTCACGTTAGTACCAGGGAAGAGGCAAAGACAAAATCCAAAAGCAAGCCGAGGTCAAAATCCGAGAAGTAGCATCAAGGTTCAGGTTCAGAGGTGTCAGGAAGCAGATCAAGGGTCAATTCCAGAGATCAGCTTAATAATAATAATAATAATAATAATAATAATAATAATAATACACAGCCTAAGGGACAAAAATCACAGGCAACCTGTGGCCAGCAGGTTGCCTGTTCAAATAGTGGAGGGAAGGGGTCATGTGATGTAGTCAGCATCACATGATCCCTCCTCCCTGACAGTAGCCGAGCGCCTAGCTAAGTGCTCAGCCCCAGCTGGTCCCCATAGCGACGGGGAGCGTCGGTCGCTCCTGCAGGAGGATTACGGCCGAACGTCCCGCCTCCCCTGTCACCATGGCAACCGGGACACCGCAGACAGGAGAGTGCAGCCAGGAGACATGAATGTCCTGGCTGCCGCGAGATCGGGGTCCGATGGCAGTGCAGGGAACAAGACGCCCGCCGTCTGCCTCTCGTGACACATAGAAGTGGGATAGTAACGATGAGAATGGCGTCATCGGCACTGGCCATATTGGTGGAGTACTCGAAATAGCGCAACAAGGCACACAGGTCGTGCATGGAGGCCCACTAATTGTTGGTGAAGTTATGCTGTTCCAGCAGAGCGACTCACCCGTGCGTGCTGCGGCTGAAACTCAACTATCGCCTGATAGCAGCAGTGTGGAAACGCCGAAAGCGCGCACAGACGGCGCGCACTTTTAATTTTTAAGGAACCTGTGCAGCACCAAATACAGCACATGCGCCAGGCAAGGGATGTGCGTCAAATCGGCTAGTACCAGAGCTGCTACGAGAATTTGCCAATTATCGCACACCACCAGGCCGGGCTTGAGGCTTACTGGCACCAAACACTCATTGGTCTGTTGTTCCAAGCCTGTGCACACAGCTCCTGTGCGGTGTTGTCGTTTACCCATGGCTATGCTGAAGTTGGTGGTAAAATTGTTACGCTGACTGGATGAGGAGGCGGTAGAGGAAGAGGAAGCGGAATAAGAGGAGGAAGCAATAGGAGGCAAACTGAAGCGCCCTGCAATTCTCGGTGGTGAAAGGACATGCGCCAAACTGCTATCCGCCTCAGGCCTAGCCGCCACTGCATTTACCCAGTGTGCTGTTAGGGAGAGATAACGTCCCTGACCGCGCGTACTAGTCCACGTATCCTTAGTTTGGTGTACTATGCCACACATGGCTGTGCGCAGTGCACACCTGATTTTGTCCCCCACTTGGTTGTGAAGGGAAGGGATGGTTCGCCTGGAAAAGTAGTGGCGGCTGGGCACGACGTACTGTGGAACAGCCACCGTCATAAGGCTTTTAACTCTCCGTCTCCTCCAGACGGAATGACAGCATTTCAAAGGCCAGTAATTTTGAAATGCTGGTATTTAGGGCCAGGGATCGCGGGTGGTTAGGGGGGTATTTTCTCTTTTGCTCCAGTGCTTGGAAGATAGAGTTTAAAGATTCCATAAGACATTGTGGAGATGTTTGGTGACCCTAGTAGTGGCATTGCTGGCAGATCCTCTGTTTGCGGGGTGGCAGGTGCCACTGTAACTCCAGAGGTGGATGAAGAGGCTGAGACTGCAGCAGAAGAGGATGCAGGAGGAGCCAGAGACCTTTCTTGGTTTTTGAGGTCTCTACTCCACTGCAGCTCGTGCTTTGCACTTAGATGCCTGGTCATGCAGGTTGTGCTCAGGTTGAGAACGTTTATGCCTCGCTTCAGGCTCTGATTGCACAGCGTGCAAACCACTCGTGTCTTGTCATCAGCACATTGTCTGAAGAATTGCCACGCCAGGGAACTCCTTGGAGCTGGCTTTGGTGTGCTTGGTCCCTTGCTGCATTGGGCAGTAGCAGGCGTACTGTCTAGCTGCTGTGCTGGTGGCTCTATGCGACCGCCGCCTCTTCCTCCGAACTACACAAGTCACTCGCATGACATTCATTCCATGTGGGGTCGAGGACCTCATCATCCTCTACATCATCTTCCACCAAGTCTTCACCCCTGCCCTCCTTGTTGGTCTGCACACTGCAGAAAGCCACAGCAGTTGGCACCTGTGTTTCGTCATCATCCGAGACGTGCTGCGGTGGTCCTCCCATGTACTCATCCTGAAACAAGTGGTTGGGCATCAGTGCACTCAATCTCTTCCACTTCTGGGGCAGGGCTATGTGGATGGCCCTGGAAAACCCTGCTAGCAGACTCATCAAATAGCAGAGGAGACTGCTCCATGACTTGGGGCTCAGACTGCTTGGCTGATTTGCAAGGGGGTTAGGTGAAAGACTGATGGACATGGGCTGCAGGAGACTGGGTGGGAGACAAAGTGAAGGAACTGGAGGCACTACCAGCAAACCAATCCACTATTGCCTGTACTTGTTCTGGTCTCACTATTCATAGATCCGCATTCGGCACTACCAAATAACGCTGAAGATTCTGTAGCCTACTCGCACCTGAGGAAGGTGTTTCACTTCTGCATGTATCTGGCATAGATCTACCACGTCCTCTCCCTGCAACAGGAGCTCCACCATCAGCACCACGACCGGGGCCACGTCCCTAATTTGACGCTCTCCTCATTCTTTGTGTTCACCCACCAAAATAATAGATGGTTTATGTCAGGCAAAAAATGTAACCGCCAATAGTGAACAATTAAGTTCACTGACAGTAAGGCAGTGCCTGTGTCATAAAGAGGAAACATTTCTTGAGGTCACACAGTGTGACAGGCAAATTTTATAAAGTTACTTCACGGTCCCAAAATGTTTTAATTTGTCAACCAAAAATATTATTGCAGTATTTCAAGCTTGTATTTCACAGTAACAAATGCAGCAAAGGTCCCAGATGTAGGGTATTGTCAAAAATGTGATTTTTTTTTAAACCCAGAATATTATTGCAGTATTTCAAGCTTGTATTTCACTGTGATAAATGCAGCAAAGGCCCCAGATGTAGGGTATTGCCAAAAATGTTTTTTTTTTTTTTTTAACCCAGAATAGTATTGCAGTATTTCAAGCTTGCATTTCACTGTGACAAATGCAGCAAAGGCCACAAATTTAGTATCTTGCCCAAAATGGTTGTTTTTTTTAATAAAAGAATATAAACAGCAGTATCTAACGCTTGTATTTCACTGTGACAAATGCAGCAAAGGCTGCAAATTTATGTGACAGGCAAATTTTATACAATTACTTCACGGTCCCAAAAATCGTTAATTTGTCAGCCAACAATGTAACTGCAGTATTTCAAGCTTGTATTTCACAGTGACAAATGCAGCAAAGACCCCAAATGTAGTGTATTGCTAAAAATTCGTGGTTTTTTTAAACCCAGAATATTATTGCAGTATTTCAAGCTTTTATTTCACAGTGACAAATGCAGGAAAAGCCCCAGACATAGGGTATTGCCAAAAATGAGTGTTTTTTTGATAAAAGAATATAACAACAGTATCTAACGCTTGTATTTCACTGTGACAAATGCAGCAAAGGCTGCAAATTTATGTGACAGGCAAATTTTATACAATTACTTCACGGTCCCGAACATTTTTAGTTTGTCAACCAACAATGTAACTGCTGTATTTCAAGCTTATATATTTCACAGTGACAAATGCAGGAAAGGCCCCAGATGTAGGATATTGCCTAAAATGGGTGTTTTTTTTAAACCCAGAATATTATTGCAGTATTTCAAGCTTGTATTTCACAGTGACAAATGCAGCAAAGGCCACAAATGTATTATCTTGCCGAAAATAGGTGTTTTTTAAAACCCAGAATATTATTGCAGTATTTCAAGCTTGTATTTCACTGTGATAAATGCAGCAAAGGCCCCAGATGTAGGGTATTGCCAAAAATGTTTTTTTTTTTTTTTTAACCCAGAATAGTATTGCAGTATTTCAAGCTTGCATTTCACTGTGACAAATGCAGCAAAGGCCACAAATTTAGTATCTTGCCCAAAATGGTTGTTTTTTTAATAAAAGAATATAAACAGCAGTATCTAACGCTTGTATTTCACTGTGACAAATGCAGCAAAGGCTGCAAATTTATGTGACAGGCAAATTTTATACAATTACTTCACGGTCCCAAAAATCGTTAATTTGTCAGCCAACAATGTAACTGCAGTATTTCAAGCTTGTATTTCACAGTGACAAATGCAGCAAAGACCCCAAATGTAGTGTATTGCTAAAAATTCGTGGTTTTTTTAAACCCAGAATATTATTGCAGTATTTCAAGCTTTTATTTCACAGTGACAAATGCAGGAAAAGCCCCAGACATAGGGTATTGCCAAAAATGAGTGTTTTTTTGATAAAAGAATATAACAACAGTATCTAACGCTTGTATTTCACTGTGACAAATGCAGCAAAGGCTGCAAATTTATGTGACAGGCAAATTTTATCCAATTACTTCACGGTCCCGAACATTTTTAGTTTGTCAACCAACAATGTAACTGCTGTATTTCAAGCTTATATATTTCACAGTGACAAATGCAGGAAAGGCCCCAGATGTAGGATATTGCCTAAAATGGGTGTTTTTTTTAAACCCAGAATATTATTGCAGTATTTCAAGCTTGTATTTCACAGTGACAAATGCAGCAAAGGCCACAAATGTATTATCTTGCCGAAAATAGGTGTTTTTTAAAACCCAGAATATTATTGCAGTATTTCAAGCTTGTATTTCACTGTGATAAATGCAGCAAAGGCCCCAGATGTAGGGTATTGCCAAAAATGTTTTTTTTTTTTTTAACCCAGAATAGTATTGCAGTATTTCAAGCTTGCATTTCACTGTGACAAATGCAGCAAAGGCCACAAATTTAGTATCTTGCCCAAAATGGTTGTTTTTTTAATAAAAGAATATAAACAGCAGTATCTAACGCTTGTATTTCACTGTGACAAATGCAGCAAAGGCTGCAAATTTATGTGACAGGCAAATTTTATACAATTACTTCACGGTCCCAAAAATCGTTAATTTGTCAGCCAACAATGTAACTGCAGTATTTCAAGCTTGTATTTCACAGTGACAAATGCAGCAAAGACCCCAAATGTAGTGTATTGCTAAAAATTCGTGGTTTTTTTAAACCCAGAATATTATTGCAGTATTTCAAGCTTTTATTTCACAGTGACAAATGCAGGAAAAGCCCCAGACATAGGGTATTGCCAAAAATGAGTGTTTTTTTGATAAAAGAATATAACAACAGTATCTAACGCTTGTATTTCACTGTGACAAATGCAGCAAAGGCTGCAAATTTATGTGACAGGCAAATTTTATCCAATTACTTCACGGTCCCGAACATTTTTAGTTTGTCAACCAACAATGTAACTGCTGTATTTCAAGCTTATATATTTCACAGTGACAAATGCAGGAAAGGCCCCAGATGTAGGATATTGCCTAAAATGGGTGTTTTTTTTAAACCCAGAATATTATTGCAGTATTTCAAGCTTGTATTTCACAGTGACAAATGCAGCAAAGGCCACAAATGTATTATCTTGCCGAAAATAGGTGTTTTTTAAAACCCAGAATATTATTGCAGTATTTCAAGCTTGTATTTCACTGTGATAAATGCAGCAAAGGCCCCAGATGTAGGGTATTGCCAAAAATGTTTTTGTTTTTTTTTAACCCAGAATAGTATTGCAGTATTTCAAGCTTGCATTTCACTGTGACAAATGCAGCAAAGGCCACAAATTTAGTATCTTGCCCAAAATGGTTGTTTTTTTAATAAAAGAATATAAACAGCAGTATCTAACGCTTGTATTTCACTGTGACAAATGCAGCAAAGGCTGCAAATTTATGTGACAGGCAAATTTTATACAATTACTTCACGGTCCCAAAAATCGTTAATTTGTCAGCCAACAATGTAACTGCAGTATTTCAAGCTTGTATTTCACAGTGACAAATGCAGCAAAGACCCCAAATGTAGTGTATTGCTAAAAATTTGTGGTTTTTTTAAACCCAGAATATTATTGCAGTATTTCAAGCTTTTATTTCACAGTGACAAATGCAGGAAAAGCCCCAGACATAGGGTATTGCCAAAAATGAGTGTTTTTTTGATAAAAGAATATAACAACAGTATCTAACGCTTGTATTTCACTGTGACAAATGCAGCAAAGGCTGCAAATTTATGTGACAGGCAAATTTTATACAATTACTTCACGGTCCCGAACATTTTTAGTTTGTCAACCAACAATGTAACTGCTGTATTTCAAGCTTATATATTTCACAGTGACAAATGCAGGAAAGGCCCCAGATGTAGGATATTGCCTAAAATGGGTGTTTTTTTTAAACCCAGAATATTATTGCAGTATTTCAAGCTTGTATTTCACAGTGACAAATGCAGCAAAGGCCACAAATGTATTATCTTGCCGAAAATAGGTGTTTTTTAAAACCCAGAATATTATTGCAGTATTTCAAGCTTGTATTTCACTGTGATAAATGCAGCAAAGGCCCCAGATGTAGGGTATTGCCAAAAATGTTTTTGTTTTTTTTTAACCCAGAATAGTATTGCAGTATTTCAAGCTTGCATTTCACTGTGACAAATGCAGCAAAGGCCACAAATTTAGTATCTTGCCCAAAATGGTTGTTTTTTTAATAAAAGAATATAAACAGCAGTATCTAACGCTTGTATTTCACTGTGACAAATGCAGCAAAGGCTGCAAATTTATGTGACAGGCAAATTTTATACAATTACTTCACGGTCCCAAAAATCGTTAATTTGTCAGCCAACAATGTAACTGCAGTATTTCAAGCTTGTATTTCACAGTGACAAATGCAGCAAAGACCCCAAATGTAGTGTATTGCTAAAAATTTGTGGTTTTTTTAAACCCAGAATATTATTGCAGTATTTCAAGCTTTTATTTCACAGTGACAAATGCAGGAAAAGCCCCAGACATAGGGTATTGCCAAAAATGAGTGTTTTTTTGATAAAAGAATATAACAACAGTATCTAACGCTTGTATTTCACTGTGACAAATGCAGCAAAGGCTGCAAATTTATGTGACAGGCAAATTTTATACAATTACTTCACGGTCCCGAACATTTTTAGTTTGTCAACCAACAATGTAACTGCTGTATTTCAAGCTTATATATTTCACAGTGACAAATGCAGGAAAGGCCCCAGATGTAGGATATTGCCTAAAATGGGTGTTTTTTTTAAACCCAGAATATTATTGCAGTATTTCAAGCTTGTATTTCACAGTGACAAATGCAGCAAAGGCCACAAATGTATTATCTTGCCGACAATAGGTGTTTTTTAAAACCCAGAATATAATTACAGTATTTCAAGCTTGTATTTCACTGTGACAAATGCAGCAAAGGCCCCAGATGTAGGGTATTGCCCAAAATGGGTGTTTTTTTAAATTCAGAATTCTTGCAGTATTTCAAGCTTGTACTTGACTGTCACAAATGCACATATGCTGTGCTGGTGCACTGAACTTGAATAAAATGGCCGCCGATGCCCACCTAACCAACAGACTGATAAAAGTTATTTTTTTGTGTCACTGGCCTCAGGGCAGAGTAAAAAAAATTGTGCACTGCACCCACAAAACAAAATCGCTGTAGATCACTGAGTTAACAAGCACTTCTGATAAAAGATCATTTCCTATTCTCTCCCTCACAGCAGCAGCATCCTATCCCTACACTAATAAGAGCAGAGTGACGTGCAACGCTACGTGACTCCAGCTTATATAGAGGCTGGGTCACATGCTGCACTGGCCAATCACAGCAATGCCATTAGTAGGCATGGCTGTGATGGCTTCTAAGGGCAAATAGGTTAAACTCTTGTTGATTGGCTGCTCTGCAGCCTTTCAAAAAGCGCCATTAACTCGCCGAACGGGTTTGGGCCTGGGGTCCAAAAATCCTAAAGTTCGGTACTAATCCGAACTTTACAGTTCGGGTTCGCTCAACCCTAGTTATAATGCCACCAGCAGCACTAAATACACACTCAGACAAAACGCTGGCAGCAGTCCAGCACCTCCATTGCATAGAGCGCAAGTTCGTGCCACGTGTCCAGCTTGGACACCCAGTAGTTGTAAGGCACTGAGGGATCATGTCTGCTTTGTATTCCATCACCATCTTCCAAAATGTTTCCCTCCTTGTACCACTAGGCCGCGCTTAAGGGTGAGGTTGCTGGCAGGGTGTCATTAAAGTGTCCCATGCCTTGGAGAGTGTTGCCCTACCTTTGTTGGAACTGCTGTGTGTTCCCCTTGTCTCCCTTCCTCCATTGCCTAAGAAAGTACAGACTCTGCCAGACGCGTTGTCAGATGGAAAGTTTTGGATCAATCTCTTAACAAGTACCTTCTGGTATTGAACCGTTTTACTCGTTCTCTCCACTACAGGAATGAGAAATGAGAAGTTCTCTTTGTAGCGGGGGTTGAGAAGGGTGAACACCCAATAATCAATGCTATCTAAAATGCGTATAACGCAAGGGTTGCAGGTAAGGAAGCCTAACATGAAGTCAGCCATGTGTGCCAGAGTACCAACAGGCAAGACATCGATGTGGACATCATCCTCTTCCTCCTCCTTTTCTGCCCATCAATGCTGAACAGATGGAATTAAAGTTCCATGAGTACTACCCTCTGTAGCATAGGCAACTGTCTCCAGCTCCTCCTCCTCCTTATGGTCCAATTTGCGCTGTGAAGACGAACTGTGGGTGTTCTGGCTATTACCCTGTGTAATGTCCTCCCCCATTTCCTCGTCTGCCACATTCAGAGCATTGTCCTTAATTGTGAGCAGCGATCGTTAGAGTAGACACAGCAGTGGGATGGTTACGCTGATAATAGCGTTATCGCCACTAACCATCTGTGTGGATTTATCAAAGTTTTTTAAAACCTCACAGAGGTCTGACATCAATGCCCACTCCTCGCTTGTGAATGGTGGCTTTTGACTCGAAAGGCGACGACCATGTTGCAGCTGGAATTCCACAACTGCCCTCTGCTGCTCACAAAGCCTGGCCACCATGTAGAACGTAGAGTTCCAGCGCATGCTCATGTCACACAACAGTTGGTGAAGCTGTGGACGACTTGCGGAAATGGGCCCATATGCGGCGTGCCTTCCCTAGTAGCTCTGGCAATTTGGGGTAGGTTTTGATAAACCGCTGAACCACTAAGTTTAAGACGTGGGCTAGGCATGGGATATGTGTCAGGTTGCCAAGCTCCAAAGCCGCCACCAAGTTACGGGCATTGTCAGACACAACCATGCCTGGTTGTAGGTTGAGTGGAGAGAGCCACAGCTCGGTTTAGTCCCTTATACCCTGCCACAGCTCTGCGATGGTGTGCTGTTTGTCCCCTAAACAGATCAACTTCAGCATGGCCTGTTGACGCTTACCCACAGCATTGCTACACTAATTCCAGCTAGCGACTGATGGCTGACTGCTGCTGGAGGTGAAAGTGGAGGAGGAGGCGGCGGAGGAGGAGAAGTGGAGGTTGGATCCAGTAGCATAGCTGCTAGCGGAGACCCTAAAGGACGTAGGGCTCGCAATCCTGGGTGGGGTAGCACCTGTGCCATCCAAGGGAACGACTCACTCCAGGCCTCCACAACATTCACCCAGTGTGCGGTCAGGGAAATGTAGCATCCCTGGCCACCAGACATGTGTCCGTGGATAAGTTGACCTTCGCAGTAACTGCATTGGTCAGGGCACAGGTGATGTTCTGGGACACATGCTGGTGTAAGGCGGGCATGGAACACAGTGAAAAATAGTGGCGGCTGAGGACTGCATACCGAGAGACGGCCGCCAACATCAGGCTGCGGAAGGCCTCAGTGTCCTCAAGCCTAAATGGAAACATTTTAAAGGCCAGTAATTTTGAAAGTTGTGCATTTAGTTCTATGGCCTGTGGGTGGGTATTTGTGCTTGCATTCAAATGACTGTGTTATGGACATTTGGACACTGCGCTAGGACAGGGAAGTGGATGTTGTTGCTGATTCATGCGAAGGTCCAGGTGCAGGGTGAGGAGCATCCAGGCCTGCGCCTTCGACAGGGGATCGGCCAGCAGTGCATAACACAGGGGAAGAGGAGGCAGTGGTGTGACCCGCAGACCCAGATTGTGGACTCAGGCGTTCAGCCCACTTGTTAGGGTGCTTGAATGCCATGTGGCGGATAATGCTGGTGGTGATGAGGTTGCTAGTGTTCACGCCCCGACTAATTTTGGTACGGTACAGGTTGCAAACTACCGCTCTTTAGTCTTCTGCACTTTCCTCAAAAAAGCACCATACTGCAGAACACCTACCCCTTGGCAAGGTAGATTTACGCATGGGGGTGCTCGGTGTAACGGTTGCGGGCCTGTTTGGTGTGGGCCGACATCTCCCATTTGCAACCCCACTGACTCTTCCTGCCTGTTGCGGTGCTAGAGATGCCTCCCCCTCTGTACTGCTGTCCTCGCTCGGCTTTTATCTTCCCATGTTGGGTCAGTGACCTCATAGTCCACCACCTCCTCTTCCACTTCCTTACTCTGCTCATCCTCCTTACTTGACCTAACCACAACCTCAGTGATTGACAACTGTGTATCATCATCATCCACCTCGTGAACGAATGATTGCCGTTCACCACCGTCATCTTGTTGAGACTGTGAAGGCTCAAGAGGTTGGGAATCAGGGCACAATATCTCATGTCCCTCTTCAAGTGTGCTAGGCGCAAGGGCCAAATGTAAAAGTGACACTGGAAAGAGCTCCTCGGAATATCCGATATAACTCCATAGGAGGACTATGACATAGTGGGAATAACTGAGACATGGCTGGATGATAGATATGACTGGGCAGTTAATGTACAAGGTTACAGTCTGTTTAGAAAGGATCGTCAAAACCGGAGAGGGGGAGGGGTCTGCCTTTATGTAAAGTCCTCTGAAGATATAAGTGAGGGACATGAACATGTGGAGTCACTGTGGGTAGAGATACATGGAGCTAAAAACAATAATAAATTACTAATAGGAGTTTACTATAAACCACCTAATATACCAGAGTCCACAGAAAATCTACTACTAAATGAGATAGACAAGGCGGCAAATCATAATGAGGTGGTTATTATGGGGGACTTCAACTACCCAGATATAGACTGGGAAACTGAAACTTGTATATCTCATAAAGGAAACAGGTTCTTGGCAATAACCAAAGACAATTACCTCTCCCAACTGGTTCAGGACCCGACTAGAGGGACGGCTATACTGGACTTAGTATTAACCAATAGGCCTGACAGTACAACAGATGTGCAGGTTGGGGGACACCTGGATAATAGTGACCATAAAGTAATAACCTTCCAATTATTATTCAAAAGAGCGTTTCTACAGGGAGGAACAAAAATACCAGACTTCAAAAAAGCTAAATTTAGCCAACTAAGAGATGCCATAGGCCTAACTAACTGGGACAAAGTCCTCAAAAAAAAAAATACAGCCACAAAATGGGATATCTTTAAAAGCATCCTAAAATCTCATTGTGAGAGGTACATACCGTATGGGAATAAAAGGTTAAGGAACAAAAAGAAACCAATGTGGGTAAACAGAACTGTAAAGAAAGCAATAAATGACAAAAAGAAAGCATATAAAACACTAAAACAGGAGGGTAGCACGGAAGCACTGAAAAACTATAAGGAAAAAAATATAACATGTAAAAAAACAAATAAAAGCGGCCTGTCACGGCTGTATGTGAGCAACAAGAGCATATACAGTAAATAGAGCTACTGACCGGACCCAAACTAGGGAGGATAAAGGGTGACCCCTGTCAGACCCTCAAAGCTCTCCCTATGCTGCTAAGCACATGCCCGGATCCAAATGGTGGAACGAGGCATGCCCGCGTACCTAAGACTGATGACCACTGTAACCCCTACAATAGTGGGAGGGGCACGGCCACCGGTGCCCTGCTCAGTATATGGAGGGAACCGTGGTCGCCTCGGATCCAGTCAGAAAACAAACAGATACACTACAATGTCTGCACACTTAGCTGAAGGAGCTGCAGCAGCAGAGAAGACGGATCCAAAGACAGCTGGCAATATCCGGAGTACTTGCTGCAGCAGAACACAGGTCCAGTGAAATGATAGCATACAAGTGAAGATACTCAAGCAAGAGCTACAACTCAAATGAGAAATATAATCCACACCCTACAAAGGAGGAGGGGTGATTTAAAGGCAGAGAAATCAAACATAGGAGGAACAGCTGGGAGGAAGGAAACAGAAAGTAATGACCTCATCCCAGGGGCGGAGAAACAGAGCAGTGAGAACTCCTCCAAGCTCAAGTAGTGACATCATCTTAGGGGTAGAGAAACAGAGCTGTGAGAACGTCTCAAAGCTCTGCTAGTGACACGGCCAAACTAGAGACCAAGAGATTAATTGCCAAAAAGAGTAAAACTAACCCTAAAATGTTCTTCAATTATATAAATGTTAAAAAGTATAAATCTGAAGGTGTCGGCCCTTTAAAGAGTAATGAGGGGGGAGTAGCAGAGAGCGACGAGGAGAAAGCAAAACTGTTAAATATTTTTTTCTCCAATGTATTCACTGAGGAAAATAAACTGTCAGATGAAATGCTGAAGGTAAAAATAAATTCCCCATTAAAAAAGTGTCCTGTCTGACCCAAGAAGAAGTACAACAGCGACTTAAAAAGATTAAAATAGACAAATTGCCAGGACCGGATGGCATACACCCCCGTATCCTAATGGAATTAAGTAATGTCATAGCCAGACCCTTATTTCTGATATTTGCAGACTCTATACTGACAGGGAATGTCCCACAGGATTGGCGCATAGCAAATGTGGTGCCAATATTAAAAAAGGGTCCAAAAACAGAGCCTGGAAACTATAGGCCGGTAAGTTTAACATCTGTTGTGGGTAAACTATTTGAAGGTTTTCTGAGAGATGCTATGTTAGAGCATCTCAATGGAAATAAGCAAATAACGCCATATCACCATGGCTTCATGAGAAATCGGTCATGCCAAACAAATTTAATCAGTTTCTATGATGAGGTAAGTTCTAGACTTGACAGCGGCGAATCAATGGATGTCGTATATCTGGACTTCTCCAAAGCATTTGAAACTGTACCACATAAAAGGTTAGTATATAAAATGAGAATGCTCGGACTGGGAGAAAACGTCTGTATGTGGGTAAGTAACTGGCTGAGGGATAGAAAACAGAGGGTGGTTATTAGTGGTACACACTCAGATTGGGTCCATGTCACTAGTGGAGTACCTCAGGGTTAAGTATTGGGCCCTATTCTCTTCAATATATTTATTAATGATCTTGTAGAAGGCTTGCATAGTAAAATATCAATTTTCGCAGATGACACTAAACTGTGTAAAGTAATTAACAGTGAAGAGGACAGTATACTACTACAGAGGAATCTGGATAGATTGGAGGCTTGGACAGAGAAGTGGCAGATGAAGTTTAACACTGACAAATGTAAAGTTATGCACATGGAAAGGAATAATGCAAGTCACCCGTACATACTAAATGGTAAAACACTCGGTAACACTGACATGGAAAAGGATCTAGGAATTTTAATAAACAGCAAACTAAGCTGCAAAAACCAGTGTCAGGCAGCTGCTGCCAAGGCCAATAAGATAATGGGTTGCATCAAAAGGGGCATAGATGCCCGTGATGAGAACATAATCCTACCACTTTACAAATCACTAGTCAGACCACACATGGAGTACTGTGTACAGTTCTGGGCTCCTGTGAACAAGGCAGGCATAGCAGAGCTGGGGAGGGTCCAGAGGAGGGCAACTAAAGTAATAACTGGAATGGGGCGACTACAGTACCCTGAAAGATTATCAAAATTAGGGTTATTCACTTTAGAAAAAAGACGACTGAGGGGAGATCTAATTACTATGTATAAATATATCAGGGGTCAGTACAGAGATCTATTCCATCATCTATTTATCCCCAGGACTGTAACTGTGACGAGGGTACATCCTCTGCGTCTGGAGGAAAGAAGGTTTGTACACAACCATAGAAGAGGATTCTTTACGGTAAGAGCAGTGAGACTATGGAACTCTCTGCCTGAGGAGGTGGTGATGGTGAGTACAATAAAGGAATTCAAGAGGGGCCTGGACGTATTTCTGGAGTGTAATAATATTGCAGGCTATAGCTACTAGAGAGGGGTCGTTGATCCAGGGAGATATTCTGATTGCCTGATTGGAGTCGGGAAGTAAATTTTTATTCCCCTAAAGTGAGGAAATTGGCTTCTACCTCACAGGGTGTTTTTTTTGGATCAACTTGTAGGATGACAGGCCAAACTGGATGGACAAATGTTTTTTTTTTTTGCCTTATGTACTATGTTACTATGTTACTAGTTTGGCAAGCCTCTCCTCTCCTTCTGGTGGGAGGAAGTGTGATCAGAGTGAGGATTTGGTTGAACAGACTCTTGGCTACAGAGACTGGACTTGGTGGAAGAGAGGGTGGTGCTCAACTGACTGGAATCATTATCTTCAGCAATCCATCCGCCAACTGTTTGCACTGGTCTGACTTGGACAGTGTTGTCCTGCGCCGCCCAGATGAGTTGGACATGAACCTGGGTACGGTGGATGTTTTTTTTTATTTCTGGCGCACTGGCAGCAGGCACAGTTTCATTGCGCTTAAGGCCACGGCCTCTGCGTGCACCATCAGCATTTCATATTAATGGTATTGTCACTAGATGTGGCGTAGATTATTTTACTGTGCGCTACAGACACAGTTTTCTGATGCAGGACAGTATATGTCACAGAAACCCACAGAATATGGACACTATATTGGTCCCATATTATTGGAATTTGCAATACAGACACAGTTTTCGGATGCAGGACAGTATATGTCACAGAAACCCACAGAATATGGACACTAGATTAGGCCCAAATTATTGGAATCTGCAATACTGACACTGTTTTCTGATGTAGTACAGTATTGGTTACAGAACACCACAGATTATGGACATTATATTAGGCCCAGATTATTGGAATCTGCAATACAGACACTGTTTTCTGATGTAGTACAGTATTGGTTACAGAACACCACAGATTATGGACACTATATTAGGCCCAGATTATTGGAATTTGCAATACAGACACAGTTTTCTGATGTAGTACAGTATTGGTTACAGATTATGGACACTATATTAGGCCCAGATTATTGGAATCTGCAATACAGACACTGTTTTCTGATGTAGTACAGTATTGGTTACAGAACACCACAGATTATGGACACTATATTAGGCTCAGATTATTGGAACTTGCAATTCATAAATCACTGCAAAAGGTGCACTACAATGATATGCAACTGACAACATTGGCTAATCCCTCAAGCTGATGATAAGAACTGAGACTTTAGCCAATGTATTCCAGTCAGGCACACATCGGGACCCTTTTGCACCACGCCAAGGTATCTCATCGTGGCATGGGTTCCTACTACTAAGCTACCTACGGAGTCTGAACAGCGGTCTGAGAGGTGCTAAGATACAACTTACAGCCAAACTCCCACATACCTCCATAGTGAGATCACTCAGGCAGTGGTAGAGATGATAAGGCTGTAAGCCCCACCTATAACAGGCCATGTGACACAGGCTACCAGATGCAACAGAATGCTACCAGCAGTACGCAATGGCACATTCTAAACATATCAAGAAAAATAACTGAAATAAAGTGGCCATGGGAGGAAATGATCTAAAAACCCCAAACACTGTGGCGTGTTTATAACCGGGGGAACAATTCCTCCGCATGTGATCCGTTGCTAACTGCAATCCCCAGCAAAAATGAATACAATCAAGGATGTCGGCATCGGACCACATGCAGCACAATGGCATCCAACACAAGATGGGATAATGTGTGGATGCAAATATAAAAATACATAAATCACTGCGAAATGTGCACCACAATGATATGCAACTGACAACTCTGGCTAATCCCTCAAGCTGATGTTAAGAAGGGAGACTTTAGCCAATGTATTCCAGTCAGGAACACATCGGAGCCCTTTTGTACCACCGTAAAGATATCTCAGCGTGGCATGGGTTCCTACCACTAAGCTACCTACGGAGTGTGAACAACGGTCTCAGTTCTTAACATCAGCTTGAGGTTTGTCTGTGAAGGTTCTCATTTATCCAGGTCATGGTATATCTGTAAAGAATAAATCAAGGCAACTGGACTTACTGTAGATTTCTTGAAAACGTTTCACTCGTTCTTCCAACGAGCTTTCTCAATTCTGAGTGACTGTACAAGAATTCTCTGGGAATAAATATGTAACTGAATCAACATCTGGTAATTATACCCAGCATGGGGTCAAAGATGTTGATTCCATTATCCTAATTGGAGTCAGTAGGTGATAATGACCTCCCAGAAAAAGGTGTCAAGACAGCATTGTATGTGGCAGACAATAGATGTCTAACCCCCCCCCCCCCCCCCCCCCGCCTCTATTCAAGCCTGGCTTCTCCATTTTTACGTAGATGGCCTCCTTCACACCTCGTTTGTACCATTCGGCTTGAGGCTTTAGCCAGTGTTGTCAGTTGCATATCATTGTGGTGCCCTTTGATCTGTGCAAAGTAGAAGGGGAGTTTTGACCATCATCTGTAGTGAATGATGGAACCTTTTATACCGTACATATTAGTGATGATCGAGCACCAAAGTATTCGGATGTTCGGCCCGAACACATTGCTATATTCGTGTGTTCGGCCGAGCACCCGAGTATAATGGAAGTCAATGGGAGACAACCAGGCACCCCTTGCTCTAAAGAGTGGAGGGTGCCTGATCCATTGGAAAAGGTCAGAAAGTGAAAGAAACACCACCAAAATGGATCGGGAACACCATGGGGACGATGTCTGGATGCATCTTGGATTCCCAGGTCGCTGCTGGGAACCATGTTGTCCGAGTTGTATGCCACTTTTACAGACTGACAAAAATACGCACAAAACCCCCCCAAAAAAAATCAATTTTACAGGGAAAATTGTTAGGAAACATTCTTTCCTGTATATTCAATTGTATATAAAGTGCAAGTGCTGCAAGAGGCACTCCGAAACAGCCTGTATATCACATAAAGGAGGGCCTCATTCACATTGTGATACAATTGTTCAGATAGTGGGACTTCTACACTCATAAAGCATATGCACTAAGTGAAAGGGCTGCCAAAAATTACAAGGAACTCGAAAACACCCTTTGTTACACTTAAAGGAGGGCATCATACACACCCTTGAAAAATTATTATTGATGGCTTGCTGGTGAGCCTCAAAAATATTTCGAGCAAGGGCCTGCTGATCTGACCATCTAAAACCTTAGGTGCAAGTGCCTGCTGCCGCATTGGTGACTCTAGATATCACAGGGACCTGCAATCGCTCAAAGGTTGGCGACGATCCATTGGCGATGTCTGTCCTATCAACTTTCGATGTACTTTTCTGCGCCTACCATGGTGATCATGGCTAATAGGGAATAAGGGTTCGATGCCGGAGTGGGAGCTTGAGAAAGGGATACCAAGGGAGGTCAATGGCTGAAATCTAATTGGGTGGAGAGGGTGGGTCAAGTTATTAAAGCACAAAAATTGAAGGAAGGCGCGGCAATTACCCACTCCCGACTCAGGGAGGTAGTGACGATAAATAACAATACAGGACTCAGGCTTCTGACCCAGTCGGATGAGGAATGGGAACCCTCATCTGACGAATCTAGCGGGTCAGAATATGAACCTGTAGAAAGCAGTGGCAGTCTGACCCAAAGTTCGGACGAGGAGGTTGAGGTCCCAGATAGCACTAGGCGTACCCGGCCCCGTGTTGCTAGACCACAGGTTGCGCAGGATCCGCTTCAAGGGCAGCAGAGTGGGGCCGGCGCTGTCGGATTACGTGGTGAGGCATACACCAGTAGCGCAGCCCATCCTGGACCTAGTACCAGCACTGCCATACAACATGGTGAAGTGGCGAGCACCAGAAGGGCAGTTGAAGCTGGTACGGTGGCACGTGCATTAGTTCCCCCATCGCAGCCACCGCACAGACAGGCCCGTAGAGCCCCTAGAGTCCCTGAGGTGCTGGCAAAACCTGATTGGCAGCCCCCAACTTTAGCCGCACCAATAGTTCCACCTTTCACCACCCAGTCTTGAGTTTAGGTTGAGACAGCTCAGATCGGTTCGGCACAGGGATTTTTTGAGCTGTTCTTGACTGCGGAGCTCTTGGACTTAGTCGTGGCAGAAACAAATCGGTATGCCATTCAATTTATAGCCGCCAACCCGGGAAGCTTTTATGCCCAGTCTTTCCGGTCCAAGTTTCCGAAATTAAAATTTTTCCGGGCATTCTCCTCAACATGGGTCTAACCAAAAAGCATGAATTGCAGTCATATTGGTCCACGAACCCAATTCATCACATGCCCATGTTCTCTGCTGCCATGTCCAGGACACGATTTGAGACCATCCTGCGCTTCCTGCACTTTAGCGACAACAGCACCTCTCGCACCAGCTTTTGACCGGCTCCAGAAAATTCGGCCCCTTATAGACCACTTCAACACCAAATTTGCAGATTTGTATACCCCCGAGCAAAACATCTGCGTAGACGAGTCCCTTATACATTTTACCGGGCGCCTTGGCTTCAAACAATACATCCCAAGCAAGCGCGCCCGGTATGGGGTCAAATTGTATAAGCTCTGTGAAAGGGCCACAGGCTATACCCACAAATTTCGGATCTATGAGGGTAAAGATCAGACCCTGGAGCCGGTCGGTTGCCCTGACTACCTGGGGAGCAGTGGGAAGACAGTCTGGGACTTGGTTGTCACCCTTATTTGGCAAGGGGTACCATCTTTATGTGGACAATTTTTACACAAGTGTTCCCCTCTTCAGGCATTTGTTCCTAGAACAGATTGGCTGCTGTGGCACCGCGCGACCTAGTCGCCGGGGCTTCCCCCAACGGCTCGTTACCACCCGTCTTGCAAGGGGGGAGAGGGCTGCCTTGTGTAACGAAGAACTGCTCACGGTGAAATGGAGAGACAAGCGTGACATTTACATGCTCTCCTCCATTCACGCAGACACGACAATACAAATAGAACGGGCAACCAGTGTCATTGAAAAGCCCCTCTCAGTCCACGACTATAACCTTCACATAACCTCCTTATTTAGTTTCCCGACGCACCAGACGCTGGTATAAGAAGGTGTCTGTATATTTGATTCAATTGGCTGCATATAATAGTTTTGTTCTCTACAGTAAGGCTGGGAGAACAGGATCCTTCCTCAAATTTCAGGAAGAGATCATCGAGAACCTCCTGTATCCAGGAGGTTCCGTGGCCCCATCCACCAGTGTAGTGAGCCGTCTACACAAGCGACATTTCCCCAATGTCGTTGCTGGTACCTCAACCCAACCGTCACCCCGAAAAAGATGTTGTGTTTGTAGCAGGAGTGGAATAAGGCATGACACCCGCTATTTCTGTCCTGACTGCCCTGACCACCCTGCCCTATGCTTAGGGGAGTGTTTCCGGAAGTACCACACACAGGTACACTTAGCATAGGGATTGCTTTCCACAGGACAGGCACACAGGGCTATTAGGGCCCTTTCACTCACAGCTGCTGCAAACCTCTCCTTTCACCTGGGACAAAGTGCATAATGTACTTCGCCACATCTCTGGGCGATTTGCGCTTTGCACATTGTCCCATGGGGAAGGAGAGGTTTGTCCGATAAAGCTAAAAAAAAAAAATCCAAATAAAAAAATCACCGGTAAGCAAAAAAGTTAACGTTCTGTTCAAAAAGTTAAATAAAGTTTATATGTTCAAATGTTATTATAAAGTTAATAAATTTATTGCGTTGCGGCCTGTTTTTTTCTTTTTTTTTTTTACCTTCTAGGTGGACCAACCGATCAACCAGCTACAGCACTGATATGCATTCTGACAGAAGCATTGCGCTGCTGTCAGATTACACAAAAGTCGGTGTATGCGGCGCTGCAAGACGAGATTTCTCCTCTGCAGTAAAAGATACGTTTGCCGAGGCTTATGAGCTGAGGGGGAGGTGGTGTTCATATACTTTGGCAAACACTTTGTATATAAAAAAAATAATTAAAATCCCGGCAATGATTTATTCATCCACATCGATTGATGTGAATGGAGAAATCGGGTTTGCCAGGGCATACGGGCTAAGCGGAGCTCCTATGTCCTGGCAGACGCCTTTCCCCTCCTTTTTCACATTGATCAATGCGAATGAATAAATCTGTGCCGTTCATTTTTTCTTTCAGCCCAGAGGCTGAACAAAAAAAATATATATCATTACCCGTATGCTCAATATAAGGAGAATAGCAAAATCTCCTAATGCTGGCCATACATGTAATGATTGCAGAGACCCTCAAATGCCAGGGCAGTACAAACACCCCACAAATGACCCCATTTTGGAAAGAAGACACCCCAAGGTATTCGCTGAGGGGCATATTGAGTCCATGAAAGATTGAAATTTTTGTCCCAAGTTAGCGGAAACGGAGACTTTGTGAGAAAAAAATAAATAAAATCAATTTCCGCTAACTTGTGCAAAAAAAAAAATCTTCTATGAACTCGCCATGCCCTTAATGGAATACCTTGGGGTGTCTTCTTTCCAAAATGGGGTCACATGTGGGGTATTTATACTGCTTTGGCATTTTAGGGGCCCTAAAGCGTGAGACGAAGTCTGGGATCCAAATGTCAAAAAATACCCTCCTAAAAGGAATTTGGGCCCCTTTGCGCATCTAGGCTGCAAAAAAGTGTCACACATGTGGTATTGCCGTACTCAGGAGAAGTTGGGCAATGTGTTTTGGGGTGTCATTTTACATATACCCATGCCGGGTGAGATAAATATCTCGGTCAAATGCCAACTTTGAATAAATAAAATGGCAAAAGTTGTCTTTGGCCGAGATATTTCTCTCACCCAGCAGGGGTATATGTAAAAAGACACCCCAAAACACATTGCCCAACTTCTCCTGAATACGGCGATGCCACATGTGTGACACTTTTTTGCAGCCTAGGTGGGCAAAGGGGCCCACATTCCAAAGAGCACCTTTAGGATTTCACAGGGCAATTTTCACACATTTTGATTTTAAACTACTTCTCACGCATTAGGGCCCCCTAAAAAACCTATGCGTTCGATCTATCATTTAAAGATGCGCCTTCCCACTATCTGCGTCATTGTCCTAAATGTGAATTGCCTAAAGCGGGTCTTCCACACAGCATATGGGATTGCCCGAGGCTAAATCAGTTGTGGTCGAAGGGAGTAAGGTATATTAAGGAGGTTTGGGACATAGAGGTGTTACTCAAACCAATGCAATGTATTTTTCACTAAATACCGAAAACAAAGTCCAACTCGGAGGAGTCTGGGGTATCCAAATAGGGAGTTCATATACTACTTTTGTCCATTAAGAAGGCGATCTTAAGACACTGGCTGGAAAAAGAACCCCCCTCATGGGAAGAGGTGATAGGTATTATGAAGCAGGTGCTTTACCTGGAAAGGTTGGAAATGGAGAGGCATAAAGAACAATCTTTTTGCACTTTTATTAAAAAAAGGGCGATGATTTATTGACGTTTCTCTATCGATAGAAGAAATTAAAGAGCTAATGTCGCCATTCACCCAAACTACATGGTACTTGGAGGCTAGAGTTGGGGGAAAATTAGGTAAACTGGACTTTTACCCATTTACTGAACTCCACCATTTCTATTGCCCCCATAAACAAGAGATTACAGAGTAGGTCCTTCTTACAAATGACAAGGTCCTATGAGAGGGGGGTGGGGTAGGGAAGGAGGTTAATGTTATTCTTTTCGTTATCATATACTTTAATTTGTCTGGGGAAAAAAAAGGGAAACATGAGAATATAAATTATGTTACACTGTGATGATGCTTCTTTAGGGGTCATGCTGTAATGCCGTCCCTGGTGGCTGAATGTTGGCGCAAGCAGGGATATGATTCTGTATCTGAAATTGATTTTCCTATGTTTTGTTTTCCTTTTTTTCAATAAAAAGAAGTTTAAAAAAATAAATTAAAAAAATAAGACCTACTAAACCAGACAAATTTATCTTAATGTTGTAATCTATAAACCAGCATATTTCCACTCATGATTTTCAGTATATCACAGTTCTACAGGGTGGGCCATTTATATGGATACACCTTAATAAAATGGGAATGGTTGGTGATATTAACTTCCTGTTTGTGGCACATTATTATATGTGAGGGGGGAAACTTTTCAAGATGGGTGGTGACCATGGCGGCAATTTTGAAGTCGGCCATTTTGAATCCAACTTTTGTTTTTTCAATAGAAAGAGGGTCATGTGATACATCAAACTTATTGAGAATTTCACACGAAAAACAATGATGTGCTTGGTTTTAACCTAACTTTATTCTTTCATGAGTTATTTACAAGTTTCTCTTTGTTTACAGCCATTGACATGTCGCCGAGGTTAACACGTGAGGAGCGGATAGAAATTGTGTTGATGTCTGGTGAACGCAGTAACCGGGTCATTTCAGCAGATTTCAATGCAAGACACTCTACGAGACCACCCATCTCCCATGCTACAGTTAGCAAACTGCTTGCTAAGTTTCGTGAAACTGGTTCAGTGTTGGATTTGCCAAAATGTGGACGCATGAAATCTGTCTCTAATGAAGAAACATCAGTGGCTGTCCTAGCTTCATTCATCAAGAGCCCACAGCGTAGCACTCGCCGCATGTCACTGGAGAGTGGCATTAGTTGAACATCCCTTCGGCGGATATTAGCTACTCACAAATGGCACCCTTACAAACTCCAGCTACTGCAGCATCTCAACGAGGATGACCCAGATCGGCGCACTGAATTTGCAGAATTGGCAAAACAAAAATTGGAACAGGACCCTCAGTTTACGCAGAAGATTTTGTTCAGTGATGAGGCAAACTTTTATGTGAATGGTGAAGTTAACAAACAAAACCACCGCTATTGGTCTGACACTAACCCACATTGGATAGATCCCTCCAAGACTGTTGGAACAAAAAAATGTATGGTATGGTGTGGTATATGGGGTACAAAGATAGTGGGGCCATTCTTCATCAATGGAAACCTCAAGGCCACTAGATATGCGAAATTGCTACATGATGATGTGTTTCCCTCTTTATGCACTGAAGCTGGCACGTTCCCTGAGTTTTTCCAGCAAGATGGTGCACCACCACATTATGGGTGTCAGGTCCGAGCATTCCTAGATGAACAGTTTCCTGTAAAGTGGATTGGTCGTCGTTGGCCAGTTGAATGGCCCCCAAGGTCTCCCGATCTGACCCCCTTAGACTTTTATCTTTGGGGTCATCTGAAGGCAATTGTCTATGCTGTGAAGATACGAGATGTGCAGCACCTGAAACTGCGGATACTGGAAGCCTGTGCTAGCATTTCTCCTGGGGTGTTGCTATCAGTGTGTGAAGAGTGGGAGAAGAGGGTTGCATTGACAATCCAACACAATGGGCAGCACATTGAACACATTTTATAAGTGGTCAGAAACTTGTAAATAACTCATGAAAGAATAAAGATACGTTAAAACCAAGCACACCATTGTTTTTCTTGTGAAATTCCCAATAAGTTTGATGTGTCACATGACCCCTTCTCCTATTGAAAAAACAAAAGTTGGATTCAAAATGGCCGACTTCAAAATGGCCGCCATGGTCACCACCCATCTTGAAAAGTTTCTCCCCACACATATACTAATGTGCCACAAACAGGAAGTTAATATCACCAACCATTCCCATTTTATTAAGGTGTATCCATATAAATGGCCCACCCTGTATATTTGATTTATTGTGCAAGTAGGCCATGGTTGATGTACAGTGTTCCATAATTTTTGGTTGTTCACTGTTTACCATCTACACAGCAAAAGAAAAGGGGGACCCTATCTGGGAAAGGTTATATAATATTTATTATACAAAAAGACTTTGAGGGCCTTAAACCTATCTTGTCCCAGAAAACAAAAATGAATAAAACTTAACTTTTACTATACAGGGAGTGCAGAATTATTAGGCAAGTTGTATTTTTGAGGATTAATTTTATTATTGAACAACAACCATGTTCTCAATGAACCCCAAAAACTCATTAATATCAAAGCTGAATATTTTTGGAAGTAGTTTTTAGTTTGTTTTTAGTTTTAGCTATTTTAGGGGGATATCTGTGTGTGCAGGTGACTATTACTGTGCATAATTATTAGGCAACTTAACAAAAAACAAATATATACCCATTTCAATTATTTATTTTAACCAGTGAAACCAATATAACATCTCAACATTCACAAATATACATTTCTGACATTCAAAAACAAAACAAAAACAAATCAGTGACCAATATAGCCACCTTTCTTTGCAAGGACACTCAAAAGCCTGCCATCCATGGATTCTGTCATTGTTTTGATCTGTTCACCATCAACATTGCGTGCAGCAGCAACCACAGCCTCCCAGACACTGTTCAGAGAGGTGTACTGTTTTCCCTCCTTGTAAATCTCACATTTGATGATGGACCACAGGTTCTCAATGGGGTTCAGATCAGGTGAACAAGGAGGCCATATCATTAGATTTTCTTCTTTTATACCCTTTCTTGCCAGCCACGCTGTGGAGTACTTGGACGCGTGTGATGGAGCATTGTCCTGCATGAAAATCATGTTTTTCTTGAAGGATGCAGACTTCTTCCTGTACCACTGCTTGAAGAAGTTGTCTTCCAGAAACTGGCAGTAGGACTGGAAGTTGAGCTTGACTCCATCCTCAACCCGAAAAGGCCCCACAAGCTCATCTTTGATGATACCAGCCCAAACCAGTACTCCACCTCCACCTTGCTGGCGTCTGAGTCGGACTGGAGCTCTCTGCCCTTTACCAATCCAGCCACGGGCCCATCCATCTGGCCCATCAAGACTCACTCTCATTTCATCAGTCCATAAAACCTTAGAAAAATCAGTCTTGAGATATTTCTTGGCCCAGTCTTGACGTTTCAGCTTGTGTGTCTTGTTCAGTGGTGGTCGTCTTTCAGCCTTTCTTACCTTGGCCATGTCTCTGAGTATTGCACACCTTGTGCTTTTGGGCACTCCAGTGATGTTGCAGCTCTGAAATATGGCCAAACTGGTGGCAAGTGGCATCTTGGCAGCTGCACGCTTGACTTTTCTCAGTTCATGGGCAGTTATTTTGCGCCTTGGTTTTTCCACACGCTTCTTGCGACCCTGTTGACTATTTTGAATGAAACGCTTGATTGTTCGATGATCACGCTTCAGAAGCTTTGCAATTTTAAGAGTGCTGCATCCCTCTGCAAGATATCTCACTATTTTTGACTTTTCTGAGCCTGTCAAGTCCTTCTTTTGACCCATTTTGCCAAAGGAAAGGAAGTTGCCTAATAATTATGCACACCTAATATAGGGTGTTGATGTCATTAGACCAAACCCCTTCTCATTACAGAGATGCACATCACCTAATATGCTTAATTGGTAGTAGGCTTTCGAGCCTATACAGCTTGGAGTAAGACAACATGCATAAAGAGGATGATGTGGTCAAAATACTCATTTGCCTAATAATTCTGCACGCAGTGTATTTGCCATAAAAGCTGAACTTCAAATTAAAGTGAGCTACTAAAGTGGTTAAAAATCGCTGGTTCCTAAGTGAAGAATTCACTGGAAGGGCAATTAGGAGTGAACTTCACTACTATGCCCTAAATAGCCATTAATTACTGCCACTGACATATAGCTGTAATTATGTCTTTATTGTTTAAGTATGAATGTATCTACACACACTGACAAATGAGCTCAGACACCTAAAACCTATGAGCTGCACCCAAACATGTTTCGCCCGCTACACTGGCTTCATCAGGGGTAATGGGCAGAATTGAAAAAAGACGCCAGATCTCTGATATTTAATGAGTGCCTAAAGATAAGTGACAGTAAAAGCTACCAATGGGAATCAGAGGCATATTGGAGTAGGTATAGACAGCATAACCCTGGACCAGTGAAATTTCATGTAAGGTAATGATGCAAAACTCATCTGTCTTATCGGAAGGTAAAGGAGGGGTTTACCTACGACATGATGCGGGCAATTTCAATGCGCGCAGACTTAGCCCTGCCAGAAGACAATGCGCTCTCAAAGGAGGCTGCACAAGAACTTAGAATCTGGCAGGGCCGTGCCTATCAACTTAATCTCCAGCACAGCCGTGCACTTGTTGCTACCTCTGGCCACGGACTTAGTCTCTGGTAAGAATGAGCACTTACAGCAAATACTGATGAACAATCTCATTTAAATAAAGGACATACACGCCTACCTAGGTCACAATATTGAGAGAACACATACCTGTGACATAATGCCCAACATCCTATTTGATAAATCTGAAAGGCAGTAAATACTGTACTGAGATTTTTTAGCAACTAAAGAAAACATATAGAAAGTTACTAAATAATGTACTATGTCACAATTGCCACTGATAAATACAGGGTAAATAGATATACTGTATATGTTGTTAATGAATGAAAAGCAAAAAGCAACAAAAATAAAAATAAGGAGTCTAAAACGCTCACTAATTCATATTAATTCGAAAAATGACTGATATGTCATAAGAAGATGACTAACCGCTCCTGATAAATACTCATAAAAATGAGGAAAGTGTAAATCCTTTATTTATGCCATTGGGACTGACGCTGTCAAGGCGATATATCCACCTTGTTTCTTCCTGAAGGAGAACTTTGTCCAAATCGCCCTTTCTTGCACCAAGTGACTTTTTACATACACCCAGAATTTCAATTAACTCGGATTTCCTTCTGACATGCCTGGAAATGGTGATATCCGATTTGATACTAATACTAAATGTTAACAAACACATTTAGACATCTAAAAAAAAAACAGAAAATCTTAAAATTGTCAAAATTTCCCCAAAAAGGAAATTTTTTGGAGAGGCATCTTTACAAAAGTCTCTTTGAAGGAGCCTCTGCTTTGGCAGCGTAAGGCTGGGTTCAGACCTGAGCGTATTTGATATGCGAGTTTAACGCGCGTTTTTGTCGCGCGTTTTTATGCGCGTTTTTTGCAATAGTAAACGCGCGTTTGACGCGCGTTTGTGTGATTGACTGCAGTGTCCTATGGCCACAAACGCGCGTCAAAACGCCACAAAGAAGCTCAAGAACTTGTTTGAGCGTAGGGCGTTTTTCAGCGCGTTCAAACGCGCTGTAAAACGCTCAAGTGAGAACCAGGGCCATAGGAAAGCATTGGTTTTCATGTGTTGAGCGTTTTACAGCGCGTTTGAACGCGCTGTAAAACGCTCAAGTGTGAACCCAGCCTAAGACATCTGTACTGACAGCGCAATGCCATAGAACCAGCAATAGACAAATAGGCTGGCAAAATCCAAATTGGGCTCTAGTCCTATGAAGTCTGGCCAGCCAATAGTGAAATTACACAAATAGTGTTCATTTTCACAATATTAATATTTGGTAATGGCTTTAGAGATGTTTTGTCTTAAAATGTTTTTTAACAGAAAAAAAATGATAAAAAGGGAAAATATAATATTTTTATAACTTACATTTTTTGCATCAATGTTTTTTTTTAATGATATCTCTCATCAAAAGGCAGAAAAGAAAGATCTAAAGTGCCCCATGAAAAAAAAATCTAAATCTAATAAATGTAGGTTGTAGGTTACGGTAGTTACTAGCCCAACAATACTTGTGCCGCATAAGAAGACACAGGTATTATATAAAGTGCATATTGGGAGGGATCTGTCATAGATTTTGTACTGGGGCCTAGAGTCTTCAAGCTACACCTCTGGCTGGAGGGAAGGGGTTAGGTCACAAATTTGGCATGGGGGTACCATTTAAATTTTTTGCCTCTGGCAGCAAGATATTCTATGTGCTCCCCTTGCCACAAAGCACTGAGGGAAAGTGAGCCCAAGCTGAATTCTTGCACCAGAGCCCATGAGCCTTTAGCTACGCCCCTGGATTTAAGTGGTGACATTTCCTTCCATCCTGCCTCCTATTCATAAATGAGCATTTTCCTTTACTACATAGGACGGTGCTCACTGGTTATTACCACCTCCTGCCCCCCAGTTACAGGTTGCATCTGTGTGGCCAGTGCCCTGCAATAAACAGTAAGCATTTTCTCTTACTAGCCGGGACAGCACTTATTAGTAAAATCTTTAATGACTATGCATGAAAATGTCTTAATGACCAGACTGTTTTTTATGCTTTAGTGCACGTGATGGTTTAATGTTTGTAACTTTTGTATTTGTTGTACTGCCAAAATAATTTTTGCATTTTTATGTGACACTTAGGTATTTTTAATATATTACTAAAATTATATATTTTTTCTTGTTTTATTTGGGGAAAAAAACTAACATTTTTAAAGTCTTTTTTGTATGCTATAAATGCTTATTCTTTAATAACAAAGTTATTATTTTGTTTCATTTACATATATTGACAGAAATGTATAGTTTCACGTAAACTGGGCAATAATGGCGATGGTTTTGGTTGGTGTGGACTTTATAATATTTACTCCAAGTGGGGACCTGGCTTGCTCTTGCTAGATGGCAGGATCAGAAGCTTTAATCCGAGACTGTGTGGAGATGTGGTCAGAAACACAGCTGAGCATGCAATTAGTTGTGTTTCTGTCTAGCACAGGGCTAGGCAACCTCCGGCACTCCAGTTGTTGTGAAACTACCACTCCCAGCATGCATAATTGATCTGCACTTCTAAGAACTCTCATAGAAATGAATGGAGCATGCTAGGAATTGTAGTTTTACAACAGCTGGAGTGCCGAAGGTTGCTTACCCCTGGTCTAGCAGGATGGGCGGTCTAGCAGGATGGGCACCCCTGCTTTATGTAGAAAGCTAAAGCTCTTTATCAACTGTATCTTTCCTGTTGTCCATACAAGAAAAAGGGTGAGTGTGACAAGTGTCCAACTGTATTCACACCTGCACTCGCAACATGCGTTTATCTTTCCTGTTCTCTCTTCTCTGAAAGAAGCAACTGCACTACATCACTTCCTGGATAATATAATAGTATGTTCACATGTAGCAAAATATAAGCAAAAAAAATACAACATTGACATTTTACAATAAAATTTTGGAAAATAATCAAGCAAGAAAAAAAAATATACAATTGGAATTGCCGGATTTGTAAGGGCATTACTGATACAGTAAGGATCCACACAACGAACATTAACATGGGCTATGTTTGCCCATGCTGCTTCTCAAAAAGAAATAAAACATGATTAAAAAGTTGTATGCACACTGGCAAAAACAAACTCTCACACAGCTCCCTTAATGAAAAAAATAAAAGTTATGGTTCTCAGAATATAGAAAAAAGAAATAAAAAATATGCAACTTGTTAAGCGATTCGACTGAACAAAAAATATAAATTTGTAAATATATCGTAATCATATCAATGCAGTCCTACTGAATCAAATAATATAGGTCAGTACTGTGAAAGGTGCAACATTTGAAATGCAAAAGCAATAGCAGAACTACAAAAAAATATATATTTGATTGCATTTTACAGTGTGTTTTCACTCTTTTTATGCAAAAAGTCCATAAAGCATTTTGATTATTAATTGTGTTCATGACAATATATATATATATATATATATATATATATATATATATATATATATATTTTTTTTTTTTTTTTACAACCTTCTGTAAGTTTCTTATGGGTAATGAAACTCAGGTGGCTCTAACTATCAATGCAACGGTGACCTCCATGTCATTAAAAAATCATGTCATCAAAAATTCAATGCACCAAAGTATTTAAAATTGTAAATTAAACATTCTGGTAATTTATTTCCCAGAAATTACAGTCAATGAAACATAAAACTTTTTTCAGAGCTGTGTATTCCTTAATTGACTGATGTATTAAAACCTGCTGGGAAGGCTTCACTGAAAACCTAAGGCAGCTTTTGCTAAAGGCAAAACTGCTGCCCCAAATTCATCTACTGCTGTGATGATTTTAAGGATGGACCAAAAGGTTAATAGTTTAAATCCTAGTCCCTGTAGATAAGGAAGATAAGAACCTATTTGATGTTAAAGGCATTGAAGTGGAATAGAAATCTAGAAACAAATGTAACTTTTTCACCTTTTAAAGCTTTCTCCATGCAATTTCTGAAGACATAATATTGTATGCCAAGTAGAGTATGTTACAATGAAGGAACACTTACAAGTACTGCATACAGAGAAATCAAGCAGTGAAACCCCTTTACTGAAGGAATCATAAAAATGTACACTATAGGTATGCTTTATTACCGACATACATCACAGGAGTTTGGCAAGTGTTATGAAGTGGTCTGTACTATTTGCCTTCATTGGCAATGGCTGCTGGAAATGTTGGAAAGCATGGTGACTGAAAAAGGGGATAACTTGAAAAAAAAAAAAATTCACTGTAGAGGACAATCAGCATCATTGTAATCTCTAAGCAGGGGAAGACCATTGATTTCCAAGCAAAAACAGTAGATTTGGCCTTCAGTGGCATCTCTATGTTGATTGCACCCAATTATGTTGAGTGCACCTAATTATTGTATGTACTTCTTCCCATGACATCACCACTGGACTACTACAAAACACCATGGTCTGTCTGCTGCCTCTAACATCATCTCCTCTCTGTCTTAACTGGAAAAAAAAAAATGTTTTAACCCCTTAAGGACCCTTCCCGTACATGTATGTTACAGCTGGACGTTACTTAAAGGGACACTGACAGGCCCGATAAGCATATTTAGGTATATATATGACAGTACAGGTCTTATCAAGTGTATTAAAATCATCTAAGTATCCCCCCTGTCCACCTTATAAATACAGTAAACTGAAGTTTTATAACCTGTTTGTCTCGTCTCCAATCGGCCCAAGGGGCGGCGTTTCATCTCAAAATGCGCCCAGCCAGCAGCTCCCAACTGCCGTTCTGAAGCCCCGCCCAGCTCATCAATATTCACTTCTCTGGGCGGCGGCTACAACTCTCCCCGACTCAAGTGCTCGGCGCATGCGCATAAAGCAGAGGCTGCAGCGGCCTCTAAGACGCAGACTGTCTGTACGCAGGCGCAATGTGACCCCGGCCGGGCGCATGCGCTGAAGATTAGACGGAGGACGTGCCCAGAGGATTGAATTGGCCATGCGCAGGATCTTGAGTCCGGGAGAGTTGTAGCCGCCGCCGGGTATCGCTGTGTCCGTAACAACCTATTCTAAAAAAAAACCACATCACCTAACTCCTCAGATGAACACTGTAAAAAAATAAGATAAAAACGGTGCATCACAAAAAGTGTGATAGCAAGCAATAAAAAAAAAACATATTCACCCCAAAATAGTGATAATCAAAACATCTCATCCTACACAAATTATACCCTACCTAAGGCCCCACTGCACACGAACGTGTGCGCCCCATGGTGCGGCCCGCAAAATGCGGGCCGCAATGCACAAGCACAGTCCGTGGGGCAGCCACAGCGGATCGCGGACCCATTCACTTGAATGGGTCCGCGATCCGGCTGTTCCGCAAAAAGATAGGACATGTTCTATCTTTTTGTGGAACGGAAGTACGGGAGGAAACCCCACGGAAGCACTCCGTAGGGTTCCATTCCATGCTTCCATTCCGTACCATTCCGCATCTCCGGATTTGCGGACCCATTCAAGTGAATGGGTCTGCATCCGTGATGCGGAATGCCCGCGGAACAGCACCCGTGTATTGCGGATCCGCAAATGCGGTCCGCAATATGGCAACAGGAAGCACACGTTCGTGTGCAGGGGGCCTAAGACAATCGCCCAAAAAAAAAATATATATATGGCTCTCAGACTATGGAATCAGAAATTATATTATTGTGCAAAACTTTAATAAATAAATAAAGTATACATATTAGGTATTGCCACGTCCATAGTGTAATGCAAGGCACCAACAAAACAGACCAGTGAGGATGAAGTCAAAGGGGTTTATTAACAAATTAAAGTCCAGGTAAACTTCACTGGGCAAACGTCAGGCAAACAAAAAACAAAGGAAAGCCAGGAGTAGTCCCGATCCGTGCATAAGTCTCTGTGCAACTTGCCAGGTAAACGGATGCGTCACGGAAAGTCCTGGGTCCTGGGTCCCACTGGAACGGATGGAGTCCCAGCAAACTTCAGTCAGTAGCTAGCAGTATGGACCTGCACCTGGATAAGGAAGGATAACAGTGGGCACTGACCAACCTGGGAGGTCACATTTCATGTGCCTGCTAATAAATCCCAGGGCGCCAAGTGTCCACTACCCATAAGTCATGATCCTGCCCTACACCTGTGTACAAGGCTTTGGTCGGTTATTAGTCAGTTAGACCAATGCCAGCCCCCTAATCTGCTTTGAACTTGCGGCCAGGCGGTATTCCCTTCGCTGGTCGGCGTATCCCCTTGCGAACCCGTTTTCGAACGTACATGCGGATGCACAACAGGCTCTGCGAGAGTGCGCAAGCGCGTCAACATGGACACCGGAATGGAATCCGCAATAGGCACCGGAGACAAGCTCGGCCGCAGCGTACTGCCACTAGCCCAGCCAAGCTGTCCCCGAAAGCCATGCGGTCTTCCCCTCGGTTCGCAAAGGGGTCGGAGCTGGTGTATCAATGAAGACACGCGTAACCTGTCCCTCAGCTCCACGAGGACCCTTTTTGATCACACTGGAGTGCGAAACAGGTGAGGATTCTACACATAGCAACCTGCTCTATTAAAATATCACATGACCTAACCCCTCAGATGAACACCGTAAAAAAAAAAAATAAGTGTTAAAAAAGCCATTTTTTGTCACCTTACATAAAAATAATATATTTATTAAAAATGCTTTATTATATAAAACTAAAACAAACAACTAAAAAAAACTTGTCATATTTTGTATTGTTACATCCTTAACAACCTGCTCTATAAAAACAGTGCCAAAACTGCTATTTTTTGATAGCTTACCTCACAAAAAGTGTAAAATAGAGCAACCAAAAATCATATGTACCCTAAAATAGTACCAACTAAACTGCCACCTTATCTGGTAGTTTCAAAAATGGGGTTACTTTTTTGAGTTTATACTGTAGGGGTGCATCAGGGGGACTTCAAATGTGACATGGCAACTTAAAATTATCCCAGTGAGTTCTGCCATCCAAAAACCACATGGCACTCCTTTCCTTCTGCGCCATGCCATTTGCCGGTACAGCAGTTTATGATCATAAACGGGGTGTTTTTGTAAACTACAGAATCAGGGTAATAAATTTCACATTTTGTTTGGCTTTTAACCCTTGCTTTGTTACTGGGAAAAAATTATTAAAATGGAATATCTGCCAAAAAAGTAAAATTCTGAAATTTCATCTACATTTTCCTTAATTCTTGTGGAACACCTAAAGAGTTACCAAAGTTTGTAAAATCAGTTTTGAATACCTTGAGGGGTGTAGATTCTAAAATGGGGTCATTTTTTGGAGGTTTCTATTATGTAAGCCTCAAAAGTGACTTCAGACCTGAACTGGTCATTAAAAAGTGGGTTTTGAAAATTTTCTGAAAAATTTCAAGATTTGCTTCTAAACTTCTAAGCCTTCTAACGTCCCCAAAAAATAAAATTGCATTCACAAAATGATCCAAACATGAAGTAGACATATTGGAAATGTAAAGTAATAACTATTATATGAGGTTCACTATCTGTTGTAAAAGCAGAGAAATTTAAATTTGGAAAGTTGCAAATTTTACCAATTGTTTTGTAAATTTGCTATTTTTTTTAAATAAAAATGAAAAATATTGACTGAAAATTTACCACTATTATGAAGTACAATGAGTCATGAGAAAACAAGCTCAGAATGGCTTGGATAAGTAAAAGCTTTCAAAAGTCATTACAATGCCTATTCTTGCCCATAAAAAACGTACAAGAAAAGGACATGTTCTATCTTTTTTTGCAGGACTGCAGAGCGAACATACGGATGCGGACAGCACACAATGTGATATCTGCATTTTTTGTGGACCCAATTATATTGAATGGGTCTGCATCCAATCCCCAAAAAATGCAGATTGAATGATGAGCAAAAATACAGTCATGTGAATAGGGCCTAACAGAGGACAGGGTATACCGTTCCAAAAAATGCAGAATGCACACGGCCAGTATCTGTTTTTTTGTAGCCACAATTTGCTGAACGCAAAAACGGCCATGGCCGTGTTCATAGTCCTTTACTCAGAGGCTAAACTGTTTGGCATACATCTGACCTTGGGTGCTCGGAGGATCATACAGTCATTGATAAGTATCATCCTGATTAGTGTTGAGTGAATTGAACTGTGGATCATAGATCCAAAGTCGATTTGTTCTAACACTTCGTTTTTATGCTGTAAGGCAAGCAGACCTGTTGTAAGCAAAACATCTTCAGTTTGCTAATTTGAAATGTTTTGAAAAATGTAGAACTAAATTCTGAATTAATTCACCAAAGTCTTGCGTGATTTTAGGTGAAACTAATTCCACGGAGGCAATACATTTTAATGCTGTAAGGAGACAGGTCTCCTCCATACAGCATTAAAACAAAGTGTTAGAACAAATCAACTTTGGATCTATGATCCGAAGTTCGATTCACTCTACAGTACATTAATCCTGTTTAGAGATGAGCAGAGTTGAGCGAACACCTGGATGTTCGGGTTTGAGAAGTTCGGCCGAACTTCTCGGAAATGTTCGGGTTCGGGAACCGAACCCGACCCGAACTTCGTCCCGAACCCGAACCCCATTGAAGTCAATGGGGACCCGAACTTTTCGGCACTAAAAAGGCTGTAAAACAGCCAGGAAAGGGCTAGAGGGCTGCAAAAGGCAGCAACATGTAGGTAAATCCCTTGCAAACAAATGTGGATAGGGAAATGAATTAAAATAAAAATAAAATATATAAAAATAAACCAATATCAATTGGAGAGAGGTCCCATAGCAGAGAATCTGGCTTCACGTCAGCAGAGAATCAGTCTTCATGCCATAGCAGAGAATCTGGCTTCACGTCACCCACCACTGTAACAGTCCATTGTCATATATTTAGGCCCCGGCACCCAGGCAGAGGAGAGAGGTCCCGTAACAAAGAATCTGGCTTCATGTCAGCAGAGAATCAGTCTGCATGTCATTGCAGAGAATCAGGCTTCACGTCACCCACCACTGGAACAGGCCACTGTCACATATTTAGGCCCAGGCACCCAGGCAGAGGAGAGAGGTCCCATAACAGAGATTCAGGCTTCATGTTAGCAGAGAATCAGTCTTCATGTCATAGCAGAGAATCAGGCTTCACGTCACCCACCACTGGAACAGGCCACTGTCACATATTTAGGCCCAGGCACCCAGACAGAGGAGAGAGGTCCCGTAACAGAGAATCTGGCTTCATGTCAGCACAGAATCAGTCTTCATGTCATAGCAGAGAATCAGGCTTCACGTCACCCACCACTGGAACAGGCCACTGTCACATATTTAGGCCCAGGCACCCAGGCAGAGGAGAGAGGTCCCATAACAGAGATTCAGGCTTTATGTCAGCAGAGAATCAGTCTTCATGTCATAGCAGAAAATCAGGCTTCACGTCACCCACCACTGGAACAGGCCACTGTCACATATTTAGGCCCAGGCACCCAGGCAGAGGAGAGAGGTACTATAACAGAGATTCAGGCTTCATGTCAGCAGAGAAACAGTCTTCATGTCATAGCAGAGAATCAGGCTTCACGTCACCCACCACAGGAACAGGCCACTGTCACATATTTAGGCCCAGGCACCCAGACAGAGGAGAGAGGTCCCGTAACAGAGATTCTGGCTTCATGTCAGCACAGAATCAGTCTTTGTGTCATAGCAGAGAATCAGGCTTCACGTCACCCACCACTGGAACAGGCCACTGTCACACATTTAGGCCCTGGCACCCAGACAGAGGAGAGAGGTCCAGTAACAGAGAATCCGGCTTCATGTCAGCACAGAATCAGTCTTCATGTCATAGCAGAGAATCAGGCTTCACGTCACACACCACTGGAACAGGCCACTGTCACATATTTAGGCCTAGGCACCCAGGCAGAGGAGAGAGGTCGCGTAACAGAGAATCCGGCTTCATGTCAGCACAGAATCAGTCTTAATGTCATAGCAGAGAATCAGGCTTCACGTCACCCACCACTGGAACAGGCCACTGTCACACATTTAGGCCCCGGCACCCAGACAGAGGAGAGGTTCATTCAACTTTGGGTTGCCCCGCAATATAATGGTAAAATGAAAATAAAAATAGGATTGAATGAGGAAGTGCCCTGGAGTACAATAATATATTGTTAAGGGGAGGTAGTTAATGTCTAATCTGCACAAGTTGAATGGGGCTGAACCATCAGTCAGTACGTGGACGGGTGTGCACAGGTACTGTTCCACCATGTTAGTGAAATGTTGCCTCCTGCTAACACGTTCCGTATCAGGTGGTGGTGCAGTTAGCTGTGGCGTGGTGACAAAACTTTTCCACATCTCTGCCATGCTAACCCTGCCCTCAGAGGAGCTGGCCGTGACACAGCTGCGTTGGCGACCTCTTGCTCCTCCTCTGCCTTCGCGTTGGGCTTCCACTGGTTCCCCTGTGACATTTGGGAATGCTCTCAGTAGCGCGTCTACCAACGTGCGCTTGTACTCGCGCATCTTCCCATCACGCTCCAGTGTAGGAAGTAAGGTGGGCACATTGTCTTTGTACCGGGGATCCAGCAGGGTGGCAACCCAGTAGTCCGCACACGTTAAAATGTGGGCAACTCTGCTGTCGTTGCGCAGGCACTGCAGCATGTAGTCGCTCATGTGTGCCAGGCTGCCCAGAGGTGAGGAAAAGCTGTCCTCTGTGGGAGGCGTATCGTCATCGTCCTGTGTTTCCCCCAAGCCACGCACCAGTGATGGGCCCGAGCTGCTTTGGGTGCCACCCCGCTGTGAACATGCTTCATCCTCATCCTCCTCCACCTCCTCCTCATCCTCGTCCTCCTCGTCCTCCAGTAGTGGGCCCTGTCTGGCTACATTTGTACCTGGCCTCTGGTGTTGCAAAAAACCTCCCTCTGAGTCACTTTGAAGAGACTGGCCTGAAAGTGCTAAAAATGACCCCTCTTCCTCCTCTTCCTCCTGGGCCACCTCCTCTTCCATCATCGCCCTAAGTGTTTTCTTAAGGAGACATAGAAGTGGTATTGTAACGCTGATAACGGCGTCATCGCCACTGGCCATGTTGGTGGAGTACTCGAAACAGTGCAACAGGGCACACAGGTCTCGCATGGAGGCCCAGTCATTGGTGGTGAAGTGGTGCTGTTCCGCAGTGCGACTGACCCGTGCGTGCTGCAGCTGAAACTCCACTATGGCCTGCTGCTGCTCGCACAGTCTGTCCAGCATGTGCAATGTGGAGTTCCACCTGGTGGGCACATCGCATATGAGGCGGTGAGCGGGAAGGCCGAAGTTACGCTGTAGCGCAGACAGGCGTGCAGCAGCAGGGTGTGAACGCCGGAAGCGCGAACAGACGGCCCGCACTTTATGCAGCAGCTCTGACATGTCGGGGTAGTTGCGAATGAACTTCTGCACCACCAAATTCAGCACATGCGCCAGGCAAGGGATGTGCGTCAAACCGGCTAGTCCCAGAGCTGCAACGAGATTTCGCCCATTATCGCACACCACCAGGCCGGGCTTGAGGCTCACCGGCAGCAACCACTCGTCGGTCTGTTGTTCTATACCCCGCCAAAACTCCTGTGCGGTGTGGGGCCTTTCCCCCAAACATATGAGTTTCAGAACGGCCTGCTGACGTTTACCCCGGGCTGTGCTGAAGTTGGTGGTGAAGGTGTGTGGCTGACTGGATGAGCAGGTGGAAGAAGAGGAGGAGGAAGCTGAGTAGGAGGAGGAGGAGACAGGAGGCAAAGAATGTTGCACTGCGATCCTTGGCGGCGGAAGGACGTGCGCCAAACAGCTCTCCGCCTGGGGCCCAGCCGCCACTACATTTACCCAGTGTGCAGTTAGGGAGATATAGCGTCCCTGGTCGTGCTTACTGGTCCACGTATCTGTGGTTAGGTGGACCTTGCCACAGATGGCGTTGCGTAGTGCACACTTGATTTTATCGGACACTTGGTTGTGCAGGGAAGGCACGGCTCTCTTGGAGAAGTAGTGCTGGCTGGGAACAACATACTGTGGGACAGCAAGCGACATGAGCTGTTTGAAGCTGTCTGTGTCCACCAGCCTAAATGACAGCATTTCATAGGCTAGTAGTTTAGAAATGCTGGCATTCAGGGCCAGGGGTGGCTAGGTGGGAATTTACGCTTTCTCTCAAATGTTTGTGAGATGGAGAGCTGAACGCTGCCGTGTGACATGGTTGAGATGCTTGGTGACGCAGGTGGTGGTGTTGGTGGTACATCCCATGTTTGCTGGGCGGCAGGTGCCAACGTTCCTCCAGAGGCGGAGGAAGAGGCCGAGGCGGCGGTAGCAGCAGAAGAGGCCGAGGCGGCAGCAGAAGAGGTAGCAGGGGGAGCCTGAGTGACCTCTTTGTTTTTAAGGTGTTTACTCCACTGCAGTTCATGCTTTGCATGCAGGTGCCTGGTCATGCAGGTATCGCTAAGGTTCAGAACGTTAATGCCTCACTTCAGGCTCTGATGGCACAGCGTGCAAACCACTTGGGTCTTGTCGTCAGCACATTGTTTAAAGAAGTGCCATGCCAGGGAACTTCTTGAAGCTGCCTTTGGGGTACTCGGTCCCAGATGGCGACGGTCAGTAGCAGGCGGAGTCTCTTGGCGGCGTGTGTTCTGATTTTGCCCACTGCTCCCTCTTTGTCTTTTGCTACGCTGTTGGCTCGGTCTCACCACTGCCTCTTCCTCCGAACTGTGAAAGTCAGTGGCATGACCTTCATTCCATGTGGGGTCTAGGACCTCATCGTCCCCTGCATCGTCTTCCACCCAGTCTTGATCCCTGACCTCCTGTTCAGTCTGCACACTGCAGAAAGACGCAGCAGTTGGCACCTGTGTTTCGTCATCATCAGAGACGTGCTGAGGTGGTATTCCCATGTCCTCATCATCAGGAAACATAAGTGGTTGTGCGTTAGTGCATTCTATCTCTTCCACCCCTGGGGAAGGGCTAGGTGGATGCCCTTGGGAAACCCTGGCAGCAGAGTCTTCAAACAGCATAAGAGACTGCTGCATAACTTGAGGCTCAGACAGTTTCCCTGATATGCATGGGGGTGATGTGACAGACTGATGGGCTTGGTTTTCATGCGCCATCTGTGCGCTTTCTGCAGAAGACTGGGTGGGAGATAATGTGAACGTGCTGGATGCACTGTCGGCCACCCAATTGACTAATGCCTGTACCTGCTCAGGCCTTACCATCCTTAGAACGGCATTGGGCCCCACCAAATATCCCTGTAAATTCTGGTGGCTACTGGGACCTGAGGTAGTTGGTTCACTAGGACGTGTGGCTGTGGCAGAACGGCCACGTCCTCTCCCAGCACCAGAGGGTCCACTAACACCACCACGACCATGTCCACGTCCGCGTCCCTTACTAGTTGTTTTCCTCATTGTTACCGTTCACCACAATAGGAAAAATATTATTCGGGCCAATGTATTGAATTAAAATTCAGGCCTTTTTTTACAGACACCTAACACTGTCTGGCTATCTATTTAGGTACCGTATTACACTAATACAGGCACACAAGTAATGACAGATTTGTTTGAATATAAATGTGAGGCCTATTTTTTACGCACTGTGTGACAGATATACCTTTAATCACAGAATTAGACTTGTATCTGCACTGTAGCGTGTGTGTTAAGTTTTTCAGAATGACACTATCAGCACTTCGAATCTAAGATATCCTTTTTGGGATAGATTTAAAGTAGGCCTGATATAGAAGAAACTACTAATTTTGAGAATGGCAAATTTGGGAATAGTTTTTCAACCCAGAACAAAAACTGTGCTTTTACGGTCACTACAAATAATTTGACCAGATAAAACAGTACAGATTTGGTTGAATAGAAATGTCAGGCCTATTTTTTACGCGCTGTGTGACAGATATACCTTTAATCACACAATTAGACTTGTATCTGCACTGTAGCGTGTGTGTTAAGTTTTTCAGAATGACACTATCAGCACCTTTAATCTAAGATATCCTTTTTGGGATAGATTTAAAGTAGGCCTGATATAGCAGAAACTACTAATTTTGAGAATGGCAAATTTGGGAATAGTTTTTCAACCCAGAACAAAAGCTGTGCTTTTACGGTCACTACAAATAATTTGACCAGCTAAAACAGTACAGATTTGGTTAAATATAAATGTGAGGCCTATTTTTTACGCGCTGTGTGACAGATATACCTTTAATCACAGAATTAGACTTGTATCTGCACTGTAGCGTGTGTTTTAAGTTTTTCAGAATGACACTATCAGCACCTTGAATCTAATATACCCTTTTTGGGATAGATTTAAAGTAGGCCTGATATAGCAGAAACTACTAATTTTGAAAATGGCAAATTTGGGAATAGTTTTTCAACCCAGAACAAAAACTGTGCTTTTACGGTCACTACAAATAATTTGACCAGCTAAAACAGTACAGATTTGGTTGAATATAAATGTGAGGCCTATTTTTTACGCGCTGTGTGACAGATATACCTTTAATCACAGAATTAGACTTGTATCTGCACTGTAGCGTGTGTGTTAAGTTTTTCAGAATGACACTATCAGCACCTTGAATCTAAGATATCCTTTTTGGGATAGATTTAAAGTAGGCCTGATATAGCAGAAACTACTAATTTTGAGAATTGCAAATTTGGGAATAGTTTTTCAACCCAGAACAAAAACTGTGCTTTTACGGTCACTACAAATAACTTGACCAGCTAAAACAGTACTGATTTGGAGGAATATAAATGTCAGGTCTATTTTTTAGGCGCTGGGTGACAGGCTCAACTTGCCCCTGATGTAGTATATGGCCAAAAAATAACCACACTATTGATGGTTAAATGCACTTGGGTGACACAGGCTCAGCCTGCACCTGATGTAGTATATGGCCAAAAAATAACCACACTGTTTATGGTTAAATGCACTTGGGTGACACAGGCTCAGCCTGCACCTGATGTAGTATATGGCAAAAAAATAACCACACTGTTGATGGTTAAATGCACTTGGGTGACACAGGCTCAGCCTGCACCTGATATAGGATATAGCAAAAAATAACCACACTATTGATGGTTAAATGCACTTGGGTGACACAGGCTCAGCCTGCACCTGATGTAGTATATGGCCAAAAAATAACCACACTGTTGATGGTTAAATGCACTTGGGTGACACAGGCTCAGCCTGCACCTGATGTAGGATATAGCAAAAAATAACCACACTATTGATGGTTAAATGCACTTGGGTGACACAGGCTCAGCCTGCACCTGATGTAGTATATGGCCAAAAAATAACCACACTGTTGATGGTTAAATGCACTTGGGTGACACAGGCTCAGCCTGCACCTGATGTAGGATATAGCAAAAAATAACCACACTATTGATGGTTAAATGCACTTGGTGGTAGCTTGTACTGGCGCACCACATGCCACAAAATGGCCGCCGATCACCCCAGAAAAAAATGATATAAAAACGCTCTGGGCAGCCTAAAAAAAGTGAGCAATTCAATATCAGCACTTCAATGATCCACAGCTGGAGATCGATCACTGAATTAAGTCTTTTGGAGGAGTTAATCTGCCTAATCTCGCCCTAACGTCGCAGCAGCAACCTCTCCCTATGCTCGAATCAGCAGAGTGACGTGCAGCGCTACGTGACCCAAGCTTATATAGAGGCTGGGTCACATGCTGCACTGGCCAATCTCAGCAATGCCAATAGTAGGCAAGGCTGTGATGGCCTCTTGGGGCAATTAGTATCACGCTTGTTGATTGGCTGCTTCGCAGCCTTTCAAAAAGCGCCAAGAAAGCGCCGAACAACGAACCCGGACTTTTACGAAAATGTTCGGGTCCGGGTTCGCTCATCCGTAGAGATGAGCGAATTGAAGTTGACAAAGTGGAAAAATTTGATGTGCACCAAATCTGAATTTCCTCACGCTAAAATGGATGCTGCACGTGTTAGGACATGAAGCAAGTAAATCTGGGAACGGGGGATCACCCACAATGCCATGCATGCACCCAATTAGCTGCCAGCCATCTTGGATTCAGCCATTTTCCAGTGTACTTAATGCAGGGAGAGACGTCAGCAGGCGCTAGGGACAGTGGTAGAAAATACTTTAATTCTTTTATTTTGCTGTATAGACTTTCAGGGAAAAGATAGGGAGGAATCATTCCACAGTATTGAAGCAGAACAGGGTTCAGTAGGGAAGTTTACAGCCTGGGTAATAGGAACAATCCTATTACATCTTGCTGCACTGACTGCGGATCCAAATTGCCATTATACAGCTCTGTAATTCTAGCAAACCGTTCTTGTTATTGGGGTGCAAGTGCTGTTTAATACAGCCATTAACAGGGTTTATTCCAAGGAAACATTTATACGTCTTATTTGCCATTGTGCGGCGCAGTTATATGTTCTAAGCATTTTTTGGCTTGTATTAGTGAGAAAAAAAAGGGCTTATTAGCCGTTGTGTGGTGAAGTGAGAAAATTTGGGGTGTGTATTAGTGGTACAAAAATATGTAGTATTTGCCAATCAGCGGTGCAGTTATATGTTCTCAGGCCCTTTTTGGCATGCATTAGTGGCAAAAGAAATATGTATTATTTGCAGTTCAGAAGTGCAGTTATAATTTCTAAAGCCCTTTTCGGCGTGTATTAGAGGCACAAAAAAAGCATCTGCCATTGTGTGGTGAAGTGAGAAAATTACAGCCCTTTTTGGCGTGTATTAAAATATTTTGCCATTCAGCTGTGCAGTTATAAGTAGTGATGTCCCGAATAGTTTGCCGGCGAATAGTTCCCGGCGAACATAGCTTGTTCGCGTTCGCCGCGGCGGGCGAACATATGCGATGTTCGGTCCGCCCCCTATTCGTCATCATCGTGTAAACTTTGACCCTGTACCTCAAAGTCAGCAGACACATTCCAGCCAATCAGCAGCAGACCCTCCCACCTCCTGGACAGCATCCATTTTAGATTCATTCGGAAGCTGCATTCTTAGTGAGAGGAGGGACAGTGATGCTGCTGCTGATTTAATAGGGAAAGCGTTAGCTAGGGCAGTGTTCTGTGTCCACAGACTCATCTGCTGTAAGAACAGCGTCCTGACAGCACCCCAAAAAGCCCTTTTTAGGGCTGGTACATCAGTCTGCTTTTTTTTTCTTTTCATATATATATACACTGCTCAAAATAATAAAGGGAACACAAAAATAACACATCCTAGATCTGAATTAATTAAATATTTTTCTGAAATACTTTGTTCTTTACATATTTGAATGTGCTGACAACAAAATCACACAAAAATAAAAAAATGGAAATCAAATTTTTTAACCCATGGAGGTCTGGATTTGGAGTCACACTCAAAATTAAAGTGGAAAAACACACTACAGGCTGATCCAACTTTGATGTAATGTCCTTAAAACAAGTCAAAATGAGGCTCAGTAGTGTGTGTGGCCTCCACGTGCCTGTATGACCTCCCTACAACGTCTGTGCATGCTCCTGATGAGGTGGCGGACGGTCTCCTGAGGGATCTCCTCCCAGACCTGGACTAAAGCATCTGCCAACTCCTGGACAGTCTGTGGTGCAACGTGACGTTGGTGGATAGAGCGAGACATGATGTCCCAGATGTGCTCAATTGGATTCAGGTCTGGGGAATGGGCGGGCCAGTCCATAGCATCAATGCCTTTGTCTTGCAGGAACTGCTGACACACTCCAGCCACATGAGGTCTAGCATTGTCTTGCATTAGGAGGAACCCAGGGCCAACCGCACCAGCATATGGTCTCACAAGGGGTCTGAGGATCTCATCTCGGTACCTAATGGCAGTCAGGCTACCTCTGGCGAGCACCCTACACCATTACTGACCCAATGCCAAACCGGTCATGCTGGAGGATGTTGCAGGCAGAAGAACATTCTCCACGGCGTCTCCAGACTCTGTCACATCTGTCACATGTGCTCAGCGTGAACCTGCTTTCATCTGTGAATCTGTGAAGAGCACAGGGCGCCAGTGGCGAATTTGCCAATCTTGGTGTTCTCTGGCAAATGCCAAACGTCCTGCATGGTGTTGGGCTGTAAGCACAACCCCCACCTGTGGATGTCGGGCCCTCATATCACCCTCATGGAGTCTGTTTCTGACCGTTTGAGCAGACACATGCACATTTGTGGCCTGCTGGAGGTCATTTTGCAGGGCTCTGGCAGTGTTCCTCCTGTTCCTCCTGCTGCTGGGTTGTTGCCCTCCTACGGCCTCCTCCGCGTCTCCTGATGTACTGGCCTGTCTCCTGGTAGCGCCTCCATGCTCTGGACACAACGCTGACAGACACAGCAAACCTTCTTGCCACAGCTCGCATTGATGTGCCATCCTGGATAAGCTGCACTACCTGAGCCACTTGTGTGGGTTGTAGACTCCGTCTCATGCTACCACTAGAGTGAAAGCACCGCCAGCATTCAAAAGTGACCAAAACATCAGCCAGGAAGCATAGGAACTGAGAAGTGGTCTGTGGTTACCACCTGCAGAACCACTCCTTTATTGGGGGTGTCTTGCTAATTGCCTATAATTTCCACCTGTTGTCTATCCCATTTGCACAACAGCATGTGAAATTGATTGTCACTCAGTGTTGCTTCCTAAGTGGACAGTTTGATTTCACAGAAGTGTGATTGACTTGGAGTTACATTGTGTTGTTTAAGTGTTCCCTTTATTTTTTTTATATATATATATATGTATATATATATATATATATATATATATATTGCAGTTGCCTGCCTGTGTGTGAGAGGCTGCAGGCTCACAGACTGTACTGTGTGCACACCATTCATACAGGGTGTCATAGACAGTACCTTGCAGATAAAAAAAAGCAATTATTATAATTTTTGTTTATATAATCGCAGTTGCCAGACAGTGAGAGGCTGCAGGCTCACGGACTGTACTGTGTGCACACCATTCATACAGGGTGTCACAGACAGTACCTTGCAGATAAAAAAAAAGCCAATTTATTTTTTCTCTGCGATATAATGGCAGTTGCCAGACAGTGAGAAGCTGCAGGCTCACAGACTGTACTGTGTCCACTGGCCAGACCACCACTCATACCGTTACAGGGTGTCACACTCACAGTACCTGGCAGATAAAAAAAAGCCAATTTATTTTTTCTCTGTGATATAATCACAGTTGCCAGACAGAGAGAGGCTGCAGGCTCACAGACTCTACTGTGTCCACTGGCCAGGCCACCACTCATACCGTTACAGGGTGTCACACTCACAATACCTGGCAGATAAAAAAAAAGCCAATTTATTTGTTCTCTGTGATATAATCACAGTTGCCAGACAGAGAGAGGCTGCAGGCTCACAGACTGTACTGTGTCCACTGGCCAGGCCACCACTCATACCGTTACAGGGTGTCACACTCACAATACCTGGCAGATAAAAAAAAGCCAATTTTTTTGTTCTCTGTGATATAATCCCAGTTGCCAGACAGCGAGAGGCTGCAGGCTCACAGACTGTACTGTGTCCACTGGCCAGGCCACCACTCATACCATTACAGGGTGTCACACTCACAATACCTGGCAGATAAAAAAAGCCAATTTATTTGTTCTCTGTGATATAATCGCAGTTGCCAGACAGCGAGAGGCTGCAGGCTCACCGACTCTACTGTGTCCACTGGCCAGGCCACCACTCATACCGTTACAGGGTGTCACACTCACAATACCTGGCAGATAAAAAAAAGCCAATTTATTTGTTCTCTGTGATATAATCGCAGTTGCCAGACAGCGAGAGGCTGCAGGCTCACAGACTGTACTGTGTCCACTGGCCAGGCCACCACTCATACCGTTACAGGGTGTCACACTCACAATACCTGGCAGATAAAAAGACTTGCACGCATAGTACCACTTATCTAAAAAAAAATGACAGGCAGAGGCAGGCCACCCCGCAGGGGCTGTCGTGGTGCTGTGATTTCCACTGGCCCTGGAATAATGCCCAGTGTTCAGAGGCCACGTACCCTCTACCCGAAAAATTCGGAGAACATAGTTGACTGGCTTACACAGGACACCCAATCTTCAACAGCTTCCGCAAAGAACCTTGACGCATCATCCTCCTCCAGCTCTGCTTCGGTCACCTGCGCTCAAGTTACCACTCTCCCGCCCGCCGCCACCACCACCACTACCACCACAGCCACCACAACCTCTTCACTTGATCCGTCAGAGGAGTTATTTACACATCAGTTGGATGAAATTAGTGATGCGCAACCATTATTGCCAGAGGATGTAGATAACAGGAATATGTCTCAGTCAGGCAGGATTACACACATGGACGTACAGTGTGATGATGATGTTGTAGCTGCTGCTTCCTTTGCTGAGGTGTCAGATACAATTGAAGTGGTTGATGACGATGTGTCCGTGGATGCCACGTGGGTGCCTGCTCGAAGAGAAGAAGAACAGGGGGAAAGTTCAGATGGGGAGACAGAGAGGAGGAGGAGACGAGTTGGAAGCAGGGGAAGGTCGTCGCAAGGAGCTAGTGGCACAGTCAGACAGCATGCATCGGCATCCGGGGTCAGCCAGACAGCACGCCAATCAACGCATGCTGTTGCCACCACCAGTATGCCATCATTGCAAAGCTCAGCAGTGTGGCATTTTTTTTGTGTGTCTGCCTCTGATAACAGCAATGCCATTTGCAACCTGTGCCAAAAGAAACTGAGTCGTGGGAATTCCAACACCCACGTCGGTACAACTGCTTTGCGAAGGCACATGATCGCACATCAAAAACGCCTATGGGATCAACACATGAGTACAAGCAGCACACAAACTCAAAGCCGCCATCCTCCTCCTGGTCCAGCATCCTCAGCTACGTCAACCACTGCTGTCCTCCTTGCCCCTTTAAACCATCCGCCACTCCGTCTCTCGCCTTGAGCAGTTCCTGCTCATCTGCCCACAGTCAGGTGTCTGTCAAGGACATGTTTGAGCGTAAGAAGCCAATGTCACAAAGTCACCCCCTTGCCCGGCATCTGACAGCTGGCTTGACGGAACTCTTAGCCCGCCAGCTTTTACCATACCAGCTGGTGGAGTATGAGGCCTTCAAAAAATTTGTCGCTATTGGGACACCACAGTGGAAGGTACCCGTACAAATTTTTGTTTCAAAAAATGCAATCCCAAACCTCTACTCTGAAATTGAAAAGGAAGTCATGGCATGTCTGGCATACAGTGTTTGGGCAAGGGTCCATCTGACCACTCATACCTGGTCTGCAAAGCACGGTCAGGGCAGGTATATCACCTACACTGCGCATTGGGTCAACCTGCTGACGGCTGACGAGCATGGAATGCGTGGCTCTGCAGAGGAGTTGGTGACACCGCCACGACTTGCAGGCAGGCCTACTGCCACCTCCTCTACTCCTCCTACTCCATCCTCTTCGATAACCTCCTCGGCTGAGTCCTCTTCTGCTGCTGCATCTTGCTCCACATCAACTGAATCCCCCCAGCTCCCCAGGGGCTATTCCACATCCCGGATACGACAGTGTCACGCTGTCTTGGGGTGGACTTGCCTTAAAGCAGAGAGCCACACCGGACCAGCACTCCTGTCCGCCCTTAACGCACAGGTGGATCAGTGGCTGACCCCGCACCAACTGGAGATCGGCAAAGTGGTGTGTGACAATGGAAGCAATTTGTTGGCGGCATTGAATTTGGGCAAGTTGTCACATGTGCCGTGCATGGCACATGTGTTGAATCTCATCGTACAGCGCTTTGTGTCTAAGTACCCAGGCTTACAGGACGTCCTCAAGTAGGCCAGAAACGTGTGTGGCCATTTCAGGCGTTCCTACACGGCCATGACGCACTTTTCAGATATCCAGCGGCGAAACAACATGCCAGTGAGGCGCTTGATTTGCGACAGCTCGACACGTTGGAATTCAACACTCCTAATGTTCGACCGACTGCTCCAACAAGAAAAAGCCGTCAACGAGTATTTGTATGACCGGAATGCTAGGACAGCCTCTGCGGAGCTGGGAACTTTTTTGCCACGTTACTGGACGCTCATCTGCAATGCCTGTAGGCTCATGCGTCCTTTTGAGGAGGTGACAAACCTAGTCAGTCGCACCGAAGGCACCATCAGTGACCTCATCCCATTTGTTTTCTTCCTGGAGCGTGCCCTGCGAAGAGTGCTGGATCAGGCTGTAGATGAGCAGGAAGAGGAAGAGGAAGAGTTGTGGTCACCATCACCACCAGAAACGGCCTTGTCATCATCGCTTGCCGGACCTGCGGCAACGCTGGAAAAGGAGTATGAGTAGGAATGTGGCTTTGAGGAGGAGGAAGACCAACCACAGCAGGCATCCCAGGGTGCTCGTTGTTGTCACCTATCTGGGACCCTTGGTGTTGTACGTGGCTGGGGGGAAGAACAGACCGTCAATGACATCAGTGAGGATGAGGAACGGGAAATGAGTAGCTCGGCATCCATCCTTGTGCAAATGGGGTCTTTCATGCTGTCATGTCTGTTGAGGGACCCTCGTATAAAAAGGATGAAGGAGAACGACCTGTACTGGGTGGCCACGCGACTAGAGTCCCGGTATAAGCAGAAAGTGGCGGAAATGTTACCAAATTACCGAAAGTCGGAAAGGATGCAGCAGTTCAAAACCAAACTAAAAATATGCTTTACACAGCTTATAAGGGGGATGTCACAGCACAACGGGAATCTAACAGGGGAAGAGGTGAAAGTAATCCTCCTCCTCCCACGACCACGCCGGCAAGGACAGGACGCTTTACAGACGTGTTGTTGATGGAGGACATGCAGAGCTTTTTCAGTCCTACACATCGCCACAGCCCTTTGGGATCCAGCCTTAGAGAACGACTCGACCGACAGGTAGCAGACTACCTCGCCTTAACTGCAGATATCGACACTCTGAGGAGCGATGAACCCCTTGACTACTGGGTGTGCAGGCTTGACCTGTGGCCTGAGCTATCCTAGTTTGCGATAGAACTTCTGGCCTGCCCCGCTTCAAGTGTCCTGTCAGAAAGGACCTTCAGTGCAGCAGGAGGCATTGTCACTGGCAAGAGAAGTCCCCTCGTTCAAAAAAGTGTTGATTACCTCACCTTTATTAAGATGAATGAGGCATGGATCCCGAAGGGACTGACAGTGGGGGATACAATTGACTAACAAAAGGCCTGATGACATGCTTTGGCCTCAAAATGGTCCCCACGCTTCTGTATTTAATGTCTGCATACCGGATGACTTTTGTGAATTCTCCGCCACCAACTAGGGTTTAAGCCGCAATGTTTTAGTCACCTTTCTGCCTGGAAAACATCAATTTTTCCGGCCGCTGCTACAACAGCGGCTGCAACAATACCATTATTTTTCAGGCATGTGTATATGCCAAATTTTTCTGGCCTCTGGTGCTTCACTGTGGCTGCAAAAACGAAACAAAAAAAAAGGCACATACATGTGTCAATTACCCTTCGTGATCATTACCTTGTCATGGTGAAGGGGCTTGCGTACCACAATGAAGCGATCATGACCTCTATGAGTGTGTTGGCAATGTTGACACACCCCAGATGATAAGGCCGTTGCTTCATTATGATCAGACCAAAAGCGATCGGTTGGATAATTTTTCATAGAAAAAACTTTAATTTTCATTTTTTTTTAAGTTGTATGGGTTTTTAACACATAAAATAAAAAAAAATCATAATAAAGTCTCTTAATAGTTTATTAGAAATAATGCAGACAATTTTTTAAAAAACCATCAATTCCAATACAAAGCAAGTACAGAGTTCAGAACTAAATTATTTCAGGATGTCGTAATGGTTCGTTAATTCGACAATGGTTAATCAATTCGACACACGTCCCCGCATAGGGGACGTAACAGGGATTAAACTGATAGGAATAGTACTAGTTAAGACACCACTCATATAGGGTGTCACAGCACATTGCTCTCTGTGCACGCGCAGTGCCCCAACTTGGGAGTAAGAGGACCGACCAAGCTGCTTTTTCCATCTCCCGGTTCCTAAAATCAATTCAGTTTGGTGTATCAGAGTTTGGTCTGTCACTGTGAATGCAGTCGAAGGTACCAGGCCTAAATTTTTTTTCACAAAAGGCAATCCCTGATATGGGACGTAACAGGGATTAAACTGATGAGAATAGTACTACAGAAAATACCACTTATATCGGGTGTGACAGCAAATTGCTGTCAAGGCTGTAAGGGAGCAACTAGAGCATACACAGAAAATAGAGCCACTGACCGGACCCAAACTAGGGAGGATAAAGGGTGACCCCTGTCAGACCCTCAAAGCTTTCCCTATGCTGCTAAGCACATACCCGGATCCTAATTGTGGAACGAGGCATGCCCGCGTACCTAGACTGATTACCACTGTAACCCCTACAATAGTGGAAGGGGCACGGCCACCGGTGCCCTGCTCAGTATATGGAGGGAACCGTGGTCGCCTCGGATCCGGTCAGAAAACAAACAGATACACTACAATGTCTGCACACTTAGCTGAAGGTGCTGCGGCAGCAGAGAAGACGGATCCAAAGACAGGTGGCAATATCCGGAGTACTTGCTGCAGCAGAACAAAGGTCCAGTGAAATGATAGCATACAAGTGAAGATACTCAAGCAAGAGCTACAACTCAAATGAGAAATATAATCCACACTCTACAAAAGGAGGAGGAGTGATTTAAAGGCAGAGAAATCAAACATAGGAGGAACAGCTGGAAGGAAGGAAACAGAAAGTAATGACCTCATCCCAGGGGCGGAGAAACAGAGCAGAGAGAACTCCTCCAAGCTCTGGTAGTGACATCATCACAGAGGTGGAGAAACAGAGCTGTGAGAACGTCTCAAAGCTCTGGTAGTGACAGTACCCCCCCCTCTACGGGTGGACTCCGGACACCCAGGACCCACCTTCTCAGGATGAGCCCTATGAAATGCCCTGATGAGGCGAGTGGCTTTAATGTCCGACACCGGAACCCACATCCTCTCCTCAGGACCATAACCCTTCCAATGAACGAGGTACTGAAGAGAACCGCGGACAATGCGAGAGTCCACAATTCTGGAAACCTCAAACTCCAGATTGCCATCAACCAAAATCGGAGGAGGAGGCAAAGAGGAGGGTACCGTGGGCTGGACATATGGTTTTAAGAGAGATCTGTGAAATACATTATGTATCTTCCAAACCCGTGGAAGATCAAGACGGAAGGCAACAGGATTGATGACTGACAAGATTTTATAAGGCCCAATAAACTTGGGACCCAATTTCCAGGAGGGAACCTTCAGTTTAATATTTCTTGTAGACAACCACACCAGAACACCCACATTCAGGTCCGGACCAGGCACACGTCTCTTATCAGCCACACGCTTATACCTCTCACTCATCTTTCTAAGATTACTCTGAATCTTTTGCCAAATGGTAGACAAAGACGAGGAAAATCTCTCCTCCTCGGGTAAACCAGAAGGAGCCCCTCCCGAGAATGTCCCAAACTGCGGATGGAACCCATATGCACCAAAGAATGGTGACTTATCAGAAGATTCCTGACGACGGTTGTTCAGAGCAAACTCAGCAAGAGGGAGAAATGAACACCAATCCTCCTGGTTCTCTGCCACAAAACAGCGCAAATATGTCTCCAGATTCTGATTGAGGCGCTCAGTCTGACCATTCGACTGCGGGTGAAAAGCAGAAGAGAAGGACAGCCGAACCCCCAGGCGAGAACAGAAAGCCTTCCAGAATCTGGACACAAACTGCGTGCCTCTATCGGAAACAATATCAGAGGGAATGCCATGCAACTTAACAATATGGTCGACAAAAGCTTGCGCCAACGTTTTAGCATTGGGTAAACCAGGGAAAGGTACGAAATGAGCCATCTTGCTAAAACGGTCCACCACCACCAGGATCACCGACTTCCCTGAGGAACGAGGAAGATCCGTGATAAAGTCCATGGACAGGTGTGTCCAAGGACGGGAAGGTATGGGTAATGGGAGAAGGGAACCTGAAGGCCGTGAACGAGGGACCTTAGCGCGAGCGCACGTCTCACAAGCAGCCACAAAACCCTCCACCGACTTACGAAGAGCCGGCCACCAAAATCTCCGAGCAATGAGATCTACCGTGGCTCTACTCCCGGGGTGACCAGCAAGAAATGTATCATGATGCTCCTTGAAGAGTTTGTGACGTAGCTCAGGAGGCACAAACAACTTTCCAGAAGGACAACGGGCAGGTGCCTCAGTCTGGGCAGCCTGGACCTCGGCCTCCAAATCAGAATATAGAGCAGAAACAACTACCCCCTCCGCCAAAATGGGACCCGGGTCCTCGGAGTTTCCTCCTCCCGGAAAACAGCGAGAGAGAGCATCAGCCTTCACATTTTTGATCCCAGGGCGGAATGTTACGACAAAATTGAATCTGGAGAAGAACAGAGACCATCTGGCCTGTCTCGGATTCATACGCCTGGCCGACTCCAAGTACGCCAGATTCTTATGGTCGGTAAAAACGGTGATAGGGTGCCTGGCCCCCTCCAACCAATGGCGCCATTCCTCGAAAGCCAACTTGATGGCCAACAACTCCCTATCTCCCACATCATAGTTTTTCTCTGCCGGGGAGAGTTTTTTAGAGAAAAAGGCACAGGGTCGCCATTTGGCAGGAGAAGGGCCCTGGGACAAAACCGCACCCACGCCCACCTCAGAAGCATCCACCTCAACAATAAAAGGTAAGGAAACATCGGGATGCACCAAGACGGGAGCAGACGCAAAACTCTCTTTAATCTTAGAAAAAGCTGCAAGCGCCTCCTCCGACCAAGAGGAAAAATCCGCCCCCTTTTTTGTCATGTCAGTGAGGGGTTTGACAACAGAGGAATAATTCAAAATGAACTTTCTGTAATAGTTCGCAAAACCCAGAAAGCGCATCAATGCCTTCTGATTCTCGGGAAGCTCCCACTCAAGTACAGCACGGACCTTCTCCGGATCCATGCGAAAACCAGAAGCAGAGAGCAGAAAACCCAGAAATTGAATCTCTGATACCATAAAAACACATTTCTCCAGCTTGGCGTACAATTTATTTTCCCGCAGAATCTGCAGAACCTGAAAAAGATGATCCTGATGGGTCTGAACATCAGGGGAAAAAATCAAAATATCATCAAGATACACCAATACAAATTTCCCCATTAAATGGTAGAAAATACTGTTAACAAAATGCTGAAAGACGGCCGGAGCATTCATCAGGCCGAAAGGCATAACAAGATTCTCGAAATGCCCGTTAGGGGTATTAAAGGCCGTTTTCCATTCATCCCCCTCTCTGACCCTGACCAGGTTGTACGCGCCTCTCAAATCCAATTTGGAAAAAACCTTGGCCCCAACAATTTGGTTGAAGAGGTCCGGGATCAGAGGAAGGGGAGAGGGATCGCGAATCGTGATACGGTTCAGCTCCCTAAAATCTAGGCAAGGTCTCAGAGAGCCATCTTTTTTTTTAACAAAAAAAAAACCAGCGGCAACAGGTGATTTTGAGGGACGAATATGCCCCTTATCGAGACTCTCGAAGATATAGGTTTGCATTGCGATTCTTTCCGGTTGTGAGAGATTGTAGAGGCGTGCTTTTGGCAGCTTGGCGCCGGGAATGAGGTTAATGGGACAGTCAAACTCCCGGTGAGGAGGTAGCTCCTGAACACCGCTCTCGGAAAAGACGTCCGAGAAATCAGAGAGAAATGATGGCACAGTTTTAGTAGACACCTCTGCAAAAGTCGCTGTGAGACAATTCTCTCTACAAAAGTCACTCCACTCATTTATTTGCCTTCCTTGCCAATCAATAGTGGGGTTATGTCTAGTGAGCCAGGGTAACCCCAAAACTAGAGGAGAAGGCAATCCGTTAAGGACAAAACAAGATATATCCTCCACATGAGTGTCACCCACAGCCAACCGGATATTGTGAACAATGCCCTTCAGAGATCTCTGTGAGAGTGGAGCAGAGTCAATAGCAAAAACAGGTATATCCTTTTCTAATGTACAAACCTGAAAACCATGCATGGCTACAAATTGAGTGTCGATAAGATTGACGGCCGCTCCACTATCGACAAAAATCTCACAAGAAATGACTTTGCTCTCTAGCGCCACCCTGGCAGACAGGAGAAAACGGGAACTGCAGGTCAGAGGAAAAGCATCAATTCCTACATCAACTTTGCCCAAAGTAGCAGATGAAGCAGAGTTTGATGATTTACCTTTTCAGGTTTTTCTCTTATTATAGCTCTTAGTACAGTTCAAGAATCTCCTAGACGGACAAACGTTTGCCAAATGACCTATGCCCCCACAACAAAAACACACCATACTCTGAGGACTAAATCCTCTTTTTTTTCAGGGGCAAGTCGACCTAGCTGCATGGGCTCCTCCTCACAGGGGATCGAGACAGGATGAGGCCCCTTGCACACTGAATGAGTCCGCACCACTGCCCCTAGACTGACAATGGCTGGACAGAGAGGTCTCGTTTCTTTCTCTTAGACGCCTGTCAAGGCGTACCGCCAATGACATGGCAGACTCTAAGGACGTTGGTCTCTCATGGAAAGCAAACGCATCTTTCAATCTCTCTGAGAGACCATGACAGAACTGACTCCGGAGTGCAGCATCATTCCAACCTGAATCAGCTGCCCATCTCCGAAATTCAGAACAATAAAACTCCGCAGACAGTTTGTTCTGGCATAAAAAACGTAAGTTAGATTCGGCCAGCGCAACACGATCCGGGTCATCATATATCTGCCCCAGTGCCACAAAAAATCTTTCCACGGATCGAAGGGAGGGATCCCCTGATGGCAGCGAAAATGCCCAAGTCTGAGCATTACCTCTGAGCAGGGAGATGGCAATCCTCACCATCTGCTCTTCATTACCAGAGGAATGGGGACACAAGCAAAAATGGAGTTTGCATGCCTCTCTGAAGCGAGCAAAATTCTCACTGCCCCCGGAAAACGTTTCCGGAAGTGAGACCTTTGGCTCGCAACAGACTCCATGGGCCGGAGCAGAGCCCAATGCTTGAAGCTGAGTCATAGATTGACGGAGATCCGCTACCTCCAAAGAAAGACCCTGCATGCGGTCAACCAGGCCAGAAAGCGGATCCATGTCAAAAAAGACGGTTTTGGTGGATTATAATGTCACGGCTGTAAGGGAGCAACTAGAGCATACACAGAAAATAGAGCCACTGACTGGACCCAAACTAGGGAGGATAAAGGGTGACCCCTGTCAGACCCTCAAAGCTTTCCCTATGCTGCTAAGCACATACCCGGATCCTAATGGTGGAACGAGGCATGCCCGCGTACCTAGACTGATGACTACTGTAACCCCTACAATAGTGGAAGGGGCACGGCCACCGGTGTCCTGCTCAGTATATGGAGGGAACCGTGGTCGCCTCGGATCCGGTCAGAAAACAAACAGATACACTACAATGTCTGCACACTTAGCTGAAGGTGCTGCGGCAGCAGAGAAGACGGATCCAAAGACAGGTGGCAATATCCGGAGTACTTGCTGCAGCAGAACAAAGGTCCAGTGAAATGATAGCATACAAGTGAAGATACTCAAGCAAGAGCTACAACTCAAATGAGAAATATAATCCACACTCTACAAAAGGAGGAGGAGTGATTTAAAGGCAGAGAAATCAAACATAGGAGGAACAGCTGGAAGGAAGGAAACAGAAAGTAATGACCTCATCCCAGGGGCGGAGAAACAGAGCAGTGAGAACTCCTCCAAGCTCTGGTAGTGACATCATCACAGAGGTGGAGAAACAGAGCTGTGAGAACGTCTCAAAGCTCTGGTAGTGACAATTGCACGGCGCAGACGCAGTGACCGTGGATTAAAACAATTTTTTTTAACCATCTCCCCGTTCTAAAAATCAATTCAATAAATGGACCCCAGATTGGGGAAACGTAACAGGGATTAAACTGATGAGAAAAGTACTACAGAAAATACCACTCATATCGGGTGTGACAGTAATTGCACGGCGGAGACGCAGTGACCGTGGATTCAAACAAAGGGGAGGGAGCCAGCGTTTTTTTAACCATATCCCCGTTCGAAAAATCTATTCAATAAATGGACCCCAGATTGGGGACGTAACAGGGATTAAACTGATGAGAAGAGAACTACAGAAAATAACACTCATATCGGGTGTGAGAGTAAATTGCACGGTGCAGACGCAGTGACCGTGGATTCAAACAAAGGGGAGGGAGCCAGCATTTTTTAAACCATCACCCCGTTCGAAAAATCAATTCAATTCACCTTTCGGGGACCCTTGGTGTTGTACGTGGCTGGGTGGAGGAAGAAACCTTCAATGACATCAACGGGACATGGCTAGCTTGGTATCCAACCTTGTGCAAATGGGGAGTTTGCGGTTGGGCAAATAGACGGTTTGCGGTTGTTTGCGGTGCATTAAAAGGGGAGTTTGGTCTGTCAATGTCTGTGAAGCGGGCGTAACCCTTACACTACCTGAACGATACAACATCATACCTGATCGTATACACACACTGGATGTTTTAAACCACGTTGTTCAAAAAAATTTAGGATTGTTAGGTGATTTATGCCCTTTATGGATTAAAGCCCAACTCTGCATCAACTATGTAATTTTCCATGAGAGTTTTGCCATGGATCCCCCTCCGGCATGCCACAGTCCAGGTGTTAGTCCCCTTGAAACAACTTTTCCATCACTACTGTGGCTAGAAAGAGTCCCAGTGGGTTTTAAAATTCGCCTGCCTATTGAAGTCAATGGCGGTTCGCGAACGGAAAATGTTATGTTTGCAATATCTCTAATAGTAACGCTGAGAACGGCGTTATCGGCACTGGCCATGTTGGTGGAGTACTCGAAACAGTGCAACAAGGAACGAAGGTCTCGCTTGGAGGCCCAGTCATTGGTAGAGAAGTGGTGCTGTTCCACAGAGCGACTCACCCGTGCGTGCTGCAGCTGAAACTCCACTATCGCCTGCTGCTGCTCGCACAGTCTGGCCAGAATTTGCATGGTGGAGTTCCACCTTTTGGGCAGTTAGCATATGAGGCGTGAGCGGGAAGGCCGAAGTTACGCTGCAGCGCTGAGAGGCGAGCAGCAGCAGGGTGAGAACGCTGAAAGCGCGCACAGATGGCCCGCACTTTATGCAGCAGCTCTGACATATTGGGGAACTTTTTAAGGAACCTCTGCACCACAAAAATTCAGCACATGCGCCAGGAAAGGAATACGCATTAAACCGGCTAGTCCCGGAGCTTCTACGAGATTTTGCCCATTATCGCACACCACCAGGCCGGGCTTAAGGCTCACTGGCACCAACCACTCATCGGTCTGTTGTTCAAGGTCTGTCCACAGCTCCTGTGCTGTGTGCGGTTTGTCCCCCAAACAGATTATTTTTAAAACTGCCTGCTGTCGTTTACCCTCTGGCTGTGCTGAAGTTGGTGTTGAAGGTGTTAGGCTGACCGGATGAGGATCCGGTAGAGGATGAGGAAGCGGAGTAGGAGGAGGAAGCAACAGGAGGCAAACTGAAGCGCTCTGCAATCCTGGGTGGTGGAAGAACATGCGCCAAACTGCTATCTGCCACAGGCCCAGCCGCCACTGCATTTACCCAGTCTGCTGTTATGGAGATTTAACGTCCCTGGCCATGCTTAGTGATCCACGTATCCACAGTTAGGTGGACCTTGCCACAGATGGCGTTGCGCAGTGCACACCTGATTTTGTCCCCCACTTGGTTGTGCAGGGAAGGGATGGCACGCCTGGAAAAGTAGTGGCGGCTGGGCATGACGTACTGTGGGACAGCCACCGCCATAAGGCTTTTAAAACTCTCCGTCTCCACTAGACGGAATGACAGCATTTCAAAGGATAGTAATTTTGAAATGCTGGCATTCAGTGCCAAGGATCGCGGGTCGGTAGGGGGTTACTTCCTCTTCCTCTCCAGTGTTTGGGAGATGGAGAGCTGAACTCTTCCGTGGGACATTGTGTTGATGCTTGGTGACCCAGGTGGTGGTGTTGCTGGCAGATCCTCTGTTTGCGGGGTGGCAGGTGCCACTGTCATTCCAGAGGTGGATGAAGAGGCCGAGACTGCAGCAGAAGAGGAAGCAGAAGGAGCAAGAGACCTTTCTTGGTTTTTGAGGTGTCTACTCCACTGCAGCTCGTGATTTGCACTTAGATGCCTGGTCATGCAGGTTGTGCTTAGGTTGAGAACATTTATGCCTCGCTTCAGGCTCTGATTGCACAGCGTGCAAACCACTCGTGCCAGGGAACTCCTTGGAGCTGGCTTTGGTGTGCTGGGTCCCTTGTTGTGATGGGCAGTAGCAGGTGTACTGTCTAGGGGAGGGCCTCTCCACTTTTTCACCCTGCCCCCTCTTCTGCTGTGCTGGTGGCTCTGTGCGACCACCGCCTCTTCCTCCGAACTACACAGGTCACTCGCTTGACCTTGATTCCATGTGGGGTCGAGGACCTCATCGTACTCCACATCATCTTCCACCCAGTCTTCACCCCTGCCCTCCTTGTCGGTCTGCACACTTTCGAAAGCCACAGCAGTTGGCACCTGTGTTTCATCATCATCCGAGACATGCTGCAGTGGTCCTCCCATGTACTCATCTTGAAACATAAGTGGTTGGGCATTGGTGCACCCAATCTCATCCACTTCTGGGGCAGGGAGAGGTGGATGGCCCTGGGAAACCCTGCTAGCAAAGTCATCAAAAAAGCAGAAGAGACTGCTGCATAACTTGGGGCTCAAACTGCTTGGCTGATTTCAAGGGGGCGAGGTGAAAGACTGATGGACATCGGCTGCAGGTGTTAACTCTGATCTTTCAGCAGAAGACTGGGTGGAAGACAATGTAAAGGAAATGGAGGCACTGTCAGCAACCCAATCTACTATCGCCTGTACTTGTTCTGGCCTTACCAATCGTAGAGACGCATTAGGGCTGACCAAATAATGCTGAAGGTTCTGTCGCCTACTCGCACCTGAGGAAGGTGTTTCACTTGTGCATGTAGCTGGCACAGATCGACCATGTCCTCTCCCTACAACAGGAGCTCCACCAGCAGCACCACGACCGGGGCCATATCCCTTATTTGACGCTCTCCTTTCCTATCTTGACCAAAATGGGTGTTTTTTTTATAACAGAATAGAACAACAGTATCTAAAGGGTGTATCTCACACTGACAGATGCAGACAAGGCCGCAAATTGAGTATTCTGCCCAAAATGGGTGTTTTTTTAATAACAGAATAGCACAGCAGTATCTAAAGCGTGTATCTCACAATGACAGATGCTGCAAATGCTGTAAAATGTATTATTTTGCCCAAAAAGGGTGTTTTTTTTTTTTTAAAATACCAGAATATGACAGCAGTATAAAATGCTTGTATTTCACACTGACAGATGCAGCAAGGGCTGTAAAATTTAGTATTTTGTCAAAAAATTGTGTTTTTTAAAACCCAGAAAATTATTGCTTTATTTCTAGCTTAAATTGCACACTGACTAATGCGGCAGAGGCCCCAGATTGAGGATATTGCCAAAAATAAGTGTTTTTTGAAACCCAGAAAATTATTGAATTATTTCAAGCTTGTTTTTAACAATCACAGATGCAGCAAAGGCTGCAATATTAAGTATTTTGCCTAAAATGTTTTTTTTTTTTATATCAGTATATGACAGCAATATATAACGCTTGAATTTCACACTGACAGATGCAGCAAGGGCTGTAAAATTTAGTATTTTGCCCAAAAAGGGTGTTTTTTAAAACACAGAAAATTATTGCTGTATTTCTAGCTTAAATTGCACATTGACTAATGCGGCAGAGGCCCAATATGGAGGGTATTGCCAAAAATGGGTGTTTTTTAAAACCCAGAAAAATATAGCTGTATTTCTAGCTTAAATTGCACACTGACTAATGCGGAAGAGGCCCCAGATGGAGGGTATTGCCAAAAATGGGTGTTTTTAAAACCCAGAAAATTATTGAAGTATTTCAAGCTTGTTTTTCACAATCACAGATGCAGCAAAGGCTGCAATATTAAGTACTTTGCCCAAAAAGGGTGTTTTTTTTTATAACAGAATATAACATCAGTATATAACGCTTGAATTTGACACTGACAGATGCAGACAAGGCCGCAAATTAAGTATTTTGCCCAAAATGGGTGTTTTTTTTAAATAACAGAATAGCACAGCAGTATGTAAAGCGTGTATCTCACACTAACAGATGCAGACAAGGCCGCAAATTAAGTATTTTTTCCAAAATGGGTGTTTTTTTAATAACAGAATAGCACAGCAGTATCTAAAGCGTGTATCTCACACTGACAGATGCAGCAAGGGCTGTAAAATTGAGTATTTTACCCAAAAAGGGTGATTTTTTTTAAAACCCAGAAAATGATTGCTGTATTTTTTCGCTTAAGGCCGAATGCACATGGCCCTGTTCCGCGGCCGAGAGCGGTCTGTGGTATGCCGGGCAGGATTCCTGTTCAGAGCAGGAGCGCACGGCTTCATTGGTTGCTATCACGCCGTGCGCTTCATGCCGCCGCTGCACTACAGTAATACACTATACGAGTGTATTACTGTAGTGAAGCGGCGGCATGAAGCGCACGGCATCATAGCAACCAATGACGCCGTGCGCTCCTGATCTGAACAGGAAGCCAGCCCGGCAAACCACGGACCGCTCTCGGCCGCGTAACACGGCCGTGTGCATTCGGCCTTAATTGCACACTGACTAATGCGGCAGAGGCCCAAGATGGAGGGTATTGCCAGAAATGGGTGTTTTTTAAAACCCAGAAAATTATTTAAGTATTTCAAGCTTGTTTTTCACAATCACAGATGCAGCAAAGGCTGCAATATTAAGTACTTTGGCCAAAATGTTTTTTCTTTTTATAACCGAATATGACAGCAGTATATAACGCTTGAATTTCACACTGACAGATGCAGCAAGGGCTGTAAAATTGAGTATTTTGCCCTAAAAGGGTGTTTTTTAAAACCCAGAAAATTATTGCTGTATTTCTAGCTTAAATTGCACACTGACTAATGCGGAAAAGGCCCCAGATTGAGTGTATTGCCAAAAATGGGTGTTTTTTAAAACCCAGAAAATTGTTGAAGTATGTCAATCTTGTGTTTAAAAATCACAGATACAGCAAAGGCTGCAATATTAAGTAATTTGCCCAAAATGAGTGTTTTTTTAAAACCCAGAAAATTATTGCTGTATTTCTAGCTTGAATTGCACACTGACTAACGCTGCAAAGGCCACAGATGTAGGGTCTTGCCAAAAAGAATATAATTGCAGTAGTTCAAGCTTCTATTTGACAAATGCACATATGCTGTGCTGTTGCACAAAACTTGCATAAAATGACCGCCACTGCCGCCCACCTAACTAATAGACGGATAAAAGTTATTTTTCTGGGTCACTGTGCTCAGAGCAGGGAAAAAAGACAAAATATAGGTATATCACTGAGTTAATAAGCACTTCTGATTAAAGATTCTGTCCTATTCTCTCCCTCACAGCAGCAGCATTCTATCCCTACACTAATCAGAGCAGAGTGACGTGCAGCGCTACGTGACTCCAGCTTACATAGAGGCTTGTTCACATGCGGCACTGGCCAATCACAGCCATGCCATTAGTAGGCATGGCTGTGATGGCTTCTAAGGGCACACGAGTTACACGCTTGTTGATTGGCTGCTCTACAGCCTTCAAAAAGTGCCATAAAATAGCCGAACACTGAAACCGAACTCAAACTTTTACTGAAATGTTCGGGTTCGGGGCCGGGGTCCAAAAATTGTTAGTAAAGTTAGGTACGAACCAGAACTTTACAGTTTGGGTTCGCTCAACCCTAGTGACAAGCACTCATGAGCTAGGGACAGTGTTGCTGAAAATGATTAATATAATTATTTTGGAGAGTGAGAGTGCAGGGAGACTTATGTAGCATAATTTTAATTTATTTATTGCTACAGTTAATACCAATAAGATGGAAGCCTTTATTATTCCACTGCCAGGATGTCCACCAGTACCATCGAGTCTGCACCCCTTAGGGGGGGCAGGTTTTAATGATGACCATCCTCTTCTTTTGCTCACTTTACTTATTCTAAATAATCCTTCAAAGTATCCATGTCCTAAAAAATTTGGCAAGATGCAGAGAAAGGAGGAGTTGGATGTTCCTGATGGCATATTCTCATTGTTATTAGATGATGTGGAAAAGGAGGAGAATCAGATGGCAGAAGAAGGGCTCCCACCTTTAGGACAGGAGGGTGCCAGGGTTTGAGAAGTGGGTATGCCAGAGCTGATTTATATTTTGTGTTTACCTTCAAATAACCTGCAGTTAATTGCAGGCAAGAACTATTAAATAAAAGGCAGCTGCAATCATGGTCGCTCCGTGTGGCCATACATTAAAACAGAGTGACCTGGAAATACATGATTTATAGCAATTTGTGACAAATTAATTGATAACAAATCAAATTTCTTTAACTTCAAAGTTGCCTAATCAAATTTTTAAAAACTTTACTCATCTCTAATGGTAACCTATATCTTCCCATAAGCAATAACTGCCAGTGGATAGAAAGGTTGATCCATACCTGGCCTCTTTTTAAAAAGGGATTGTCTTTATGAGACAACCATTTTAAGAGGGGAAGTTGAATCCATGGATGAACTTTATCAACATGTTTATTTTCTTGCCAGCTATACTAATCATGTGCCTATGTAATAGCTATTAATTTACCTTTTTAATAATAAATATTGAATAATATCAGACACAGTTTAATCATAGAAAATTGTAACCTTTATTATGATAGTGAAAATCATAATTATTTATATAATAATTGCGATATTTAAGCTTAGGTACAGTTAAGCTCCTTTACGCTTTTTCTAGACAGACTCCTTTTCTTTTTACACATTCAAACTAGACATTTTAGCAGAAATAACTATCATAGCTAAGAATGAAAAATATGAGAATACTGTATCCATAGCATTCCCAGTTACAGTGGAAACTGTAGCTTTTTACAGCTAAACTCTGATCTAGGTCTTTTAAGAGATATCCAATTCTTTAACCCCTTCAGGACCCTGCCATTTTTCACCTTAAGGACCAGGCCATTTTTTGCAAATCTGACATCTGTCACTTTATGTGGTGATAACTTTAAAACGCTTTTACTTATCCAGGCCATTCTGAGAATGTTTTCTAGTCACGTATTCTACTTCATGACAGTGGTAAAATTTTGTTAAAAAATGTATTTATAAAAAACTTATACTTTACATTCCCCATATGTCTACTTCATGTTTGGATCATTTTGTGAATGCCATTTTTTTTGGTGGGGGGGGGGGGGGGGACGTTAGAAGGCTTTGAAGTTTAGAAGCAAACCTTTAAAATTTTCCGAACATTTCTAAAACCCACTTTTTCAGGACCAGTTCAGGTCTGAAGTCGCTATGTGAGGCTTGCATAATAGAAACCACCCCAAAATGACCCAATTTTACAAACTACACCCCTCAAGGTATTCAAAACTGATATTTCATACTTTGTTAACCCTTTAGGTGTTCAACAAGAATTAATGGAAAATAGAGAGAAAATTTAAAAATTTCACTTTTTTGGCAGATTTTCTATTTGAATCCATTTTTTCCAGTTACAAAGCAAGGGTTAACAGCCAAACAAAAGACAACATTTATGGCCCTGATTCTGTAGTTTACAGAAACATCCCATATGTGGTTGTAAACTGCTGTACGGGCACACGCAGGGGGCACAAAAGGATAGGAACGCCATATGTTTTTTGGAAAGCAGATTTCACTTGGATAATTTTAAGCTGCCATGTCACATTTGAAGGACCCTTGATCCACCACTAGAGTAGAAACTCCAAAAAAGTGACCCCATTTTAGAAACTACACCCCTCAAGGTATAAAAACTGATTTTACAAACTTTGTTAACCCTTTAGGTGTTCCACAAGAATTTATGGAAAATAAAGATGAAATTTCAGAATTTCCCTTTTTTAGCAGATTTTCTATTTTAATCCATTTTTTCCAGTTACAAAGCAAGGGTTAACAGCCAAACAAAATTCAATATTTATTGTCCTGATCTGTAGTTAAACATCCCATATGCGGTCGTAAACTGCTGTACGGGCACACGGCATTGCGCAGAAGGAAAGGAACGCCATGTGGTTTTTGAAAGGCAGATTTTGCTGGACTAGTTTTTTGACACCATGTCCCATTTGAAGCCCCCCTGATGCACCCCTAGAGTAGAAACTCCAAAAAAGTGACCCCATTTTGTGAACTACGGGATAAGGTGGCAGTTTTGTTGGTACTATTTTAGAGTACATATGTTTTTTGGTTGCTCTATATTACACTTTTTGTGAGGCAAGGTAACAAATAAATAGCTGTTTTGGCACCATTTTTATTTTTTATGTGGTATTTTTATACAGAAGGGTATTACGGATGCGACAATACCAAATACCCCCAAAAAAATTTGTGTCTCCACATTCTGAAAGCAATAGTTTTATTTATTTTTTGGGCGACTGTCTTGTGTAGGAGCTAATTTTTTTGGGTATGAGATGACGGTTTGATTGGTACTATTATAGGGTGCATATGACTTTTTGATAGCTTGCTATTACACTTTTTGTGATTTAAGGTGACATAATAATGACTTTTTTTACACTTTTTTTTTTTACGGTATTCACCTGAGGGGTTAGTTCATGTGATATTTTTATAGAGCAGGTTATTACAGATGCGGCGATACTTAATATGTATACTTTTTATTTATATCAGTTTTACACAATAATTTCATTTTTTAAACAAAGAAAATCATGTGTTAGTGTCTCCATAGTCTGAGAGCCATAGTTCTTGGGTGATTATCTTAGGTAGGGTATGATTTTTGCGGGATGAGATGACGGTTTGATTGGCACTATTTGGGGTGCGTATGACTTTTTTATCGCTTGCTATTACACTTTTTGTGATGCAAGGTGACAAAAAATAGCTTTTTTTACACAGTTTTTATTCACATTTTTTTACAATGTTCACCTGAGAGGTTAGGTCATGTAATATTTTTATAGAGCCGGTCATTACGGATGTGGCAATACCTAATATGTATATATTTTTTTATTTTATTTAAGTTTTACACAATAATATCATTTTTTTTAAACAAAAAAAATCATGTTTTAGTGTCTCCATATTCTGAGAGCCATATTTTTTTCAGTTTTTGGGCGATTATCTTAGGTAGGGTACCATTTTTGCATGATGAGATAATGGTTTAAATGGCACTATTTGGGGTGCGTATGACTTTTTGATCGCTTGCTATTACACTTTTTGTGATGTAAGGTGACAAAAAATAGCTTTTTTTTTACACTGGTTATATTTAATTTTTTTTACGGTGTTCATATGAGGGGTTAGGTCATTTGATATTTTTATAGAGAAGGTTCTTACGGACACGGCGATGCCTAATATTTATAATTTTTTATTTACTTAAGTTTTACACAATAACAGCATTAAAAAATAAAAATAAAAAATGTTTTAGTGTCTCCATATTTTGAGCCATAGTTTATTTATTTTTTTGGGCGATTGTCTTAGGTAGGGGTTTATTTTTTGCGAGATGAGGTGACGGTTATATTGTTACTATTTTGGTGGGCATACGCCTTTTTGATCGCTTGGTCTTGTATTTTTAGTGATGTAAGGTAACAAAAAACAGTTTTTATTTTATTTTATTTTTTTACGGTTTTTATCTGAGGGGTTAAGTCATGTGATAGTTTTATAGAGCCGGTCGATACGGATGCAGCAATACCTAATATGTCTACTTTTCTTTTTTCCCCTATTTTTTCTATTTTATTTTATTTTTTTACTTTATTTGGGGAAAATGCAGTTTTGTTTTTTTTTTGACTTGAAACTTTAAATTTTTTTGGGGGGGAAACTTTTGTCCCACTTCGGTTTCAGGTCTGATCCCCTTTATAATGCATTCCAATACTTCTGTATTGGAATGCATTGGCTGTATGTGTAATATAGTGTGTATTACTCATACAGCTTCCTGCCTGTGAGATTCCAGGGGCTGGATCTCACAGACTCTCCACCGGAAGGCAGCCCCGATGCCTAAGGAGGCATCGCGCTGCCTTCCATGCCATCGGTCCCCGTCACAGCAGCACGGGGACCCGATGGCAGCTCCTATCCCCGCCCTACATGCGCTGACCGCAGCACTGAAGGGTTAATGCCCCGGCAACGGTGATTTCACCGAAGCCGGCACATGCACAGAGGTCCGGCTATCAGTGACTGCCGGACCCCTGCTGCGGATCGAGTCTTTAAGTCCCTGAAAGAAATGACGCACATGTACGTCATGGGTCCTTAAGGGGTTAAACACGTGTGTAGCATTCATATTTACCTAAGCAGAACTAAGCTTAACACTAAGGATATGCCTCGTAGAGGCAGAACAAAGAAAATGTGTGCAAAATAGAACATAAAAATTGATTCTCATTTTTTTTCATTAGTGTTGGAATCATTTGCTGGTAGTGATGTCTATTGGAAATGTTAAAATAGAATCCTTAGCAGCTACATTGATTTCTGTGATTTGAAGCATTGTGTTCTAGAAGCACAGAAACGTTATTACTGTTGGTTTCTTTGTAATGAAGTAATTACATATACAGGTATCTGTTAAAATTGAAAAGTAAATTTTTGTTAATTTTGAATGTAGATGGGAAAACATAATCTATAATTCAATTTACTAATCAGGGTCACTTTGCATTGTATTAAGTAGGTCCAATAACATGCATTTGATACTAAAAGTACTATTTTAAGAGGGTTCAGCATTATTTTACAGAAATAACCCTTAACATTGAAAATAACCTGCCTAATACTGTGTGGGTCCTCCACATAACACTAGACAGCTCTAACCTGTAGATGCATGGACTCTACAAGAACTCCTGAAGGTGTCCATTGGTATCTAGAACCAAGAAGTTAGCATCTCATACTCTTTGTCATGTTTTTTATTTTTTTAAACCATTCCTATTTTGCAGGGTTGTATTATACGGGACCCAAAGTTTCTGAGCAGTAACTGGCTTGCAATTTTAGTGCAATTTCTTCCCCAGGAAAGCAATGCAAATCCATTTGGTCATTCAAATTATGTAAAAGAAATCATCATTTATCAGACCAGACAACCATCTTCAGTTGCTTCATTGTCTAGTTTTGATGCTCACATATCTATTGTAGCCACTTTCAGTGGTTGGTCAGCATGAACAACTAGTTAGCATTTTCCTGATTTCAGTTTATCACCTTCAGGAACATAGTGGATAATATATCATACTTTGTAGGACCATTGTTAGAGATGAGAAAAGTTTTGAAAATTTTATTCGGCAACTTTACAGAAATTAGCCAAGAAATTTGATTTGTTCCAAATTAATTTGTCAGAAATCACTATAAATCAGGTATACCCAGCCCACTCTACCTTACGGTACGGCCACACAGAGCAGCAGTGCTGCAAGCATCTTGTGGCCATGCTGCGGTGAAGAACCATGCATCTTATTACCCCGCAACTGCCTTTCATTTAATAATGAAGACCACACTGTATAGTTGTCCTTCCTTGTTAATGGCTAGGTGTCACCCCCACTTCTGTGAGAAGGTCTGGCAGACATTCTTCTCTACCTCTTGTATGATGTTCTTTGTTTTGTTTTCACTTTCTCATCTCCTTTCCTTCTGCCAGGTGTCACTTATAAACCGCCATAACCGTCTTAAGCATGGATCCGGTTTCAGCCTTAATTGACCGCATGCAAGGTCTTTCGCTGGAGGTAGCAGATCTCCGAAAAACTGTGTCTCAGTTTCAGTTGACCGGTTCTGCTGGCGTTCATGGAGTTTGTTCCGAGCCTAAGATCTCGCTTCCGGATACGTTGTCCGGGGGCAGTGAGAATTTTGTTCGCTTTAGAGAGGCTTGCAAACTCCATTTTTGCCTACTTCCCCATTCTTCTCATGATGAGGAGCAGAGGGTGGGGATCATCATCTCACTGCTCAGGGATAATGCTCAGTCTTGGGCCACTGCCGGTGGGGGCACGGCCCCTCCGATCGGTGGATTCATTTTTTGTAGCCAAGATACTGTATATGATGACCCGGATCGTATTGCTCTGGCTGAATCTAAACTGCGTTTTTTATGCCAGGGTAAACAGTCCGCAGAGATATATTGTTCTGAATTTCGGAGATGGGCAGCTGATACTGGTTGGAATGATGCTGCACTCCGAAGTAAATTTTGCCATGGTCTTTCGGAAAGATTGAAAGATGCATTTGCTTTTCATTAGAGACCAGCGTCCTTAGAGTCAGCCATGTCTCTAGCTGTTCGTATTGACAGGCATCTTAGAGAGAGAGAGGAGACTACTCTTTCCTGTCATATTCAGCCCAAGGACAGTGGGGCTGTCTCATTCAGTGCACAGGGGTCTCAGTCTGTCTCAATTTGAGATATTTGTAATTGCAGTTACAATTATCTCAAATCAATCTATATCCTACAAAGAACAATATGGTCTAATTAAATATATACATATATATATATATATATATATATATATATATATATATATATAGCTATATGGCTAATCAGTTGCCTAATATACAGACAAAATGTATATTATACCAGAGAATCTGTCTGGAAGAAATCAGCGACAAGGTTCCAATATGAAGCAAGAATAATTTCCTTCTTATCTCTCCTATCTCTTGTGTCTTTGTCATCTTGCTATGGTTTTCCTGGAGTGATCTGATGGACCCCCCCCCCCCCCCCCCGTTGCTGGCTCCAGCTAAATTTTTACTAGAAGGTGGTCTTGGTTTGGTCTTTCACGTGACTAATGAGATCATAGCGCATCAATTTGCCACTTCTCTCTTACTCACCACTGCCACAAGGGGACACTAGTGTTCTATGTAACAGTTTGTGTGATTACACTTAATTCTTCTATTTTCTTTTCATTTTTGTAAAAGATAATCTTGACCTAAATCTAGGACCAAGTTATAAATAAAGATAAGAACAACATTAAGGCAACTAACTGTCAGACATTCAGTATACTTCAAAAATATACAAGTTTTAAACAAACTCTCCCTAAATACTTAATTTCCTTATCTACACATTCTCTAGACATATGGCAATTAGCTCCAAATGTCTTTCTTTCACACTTAACAAGATTATATTGGAATCCCCATCTAATTCTATATATCAAACATGGAAAAGGATTCTTTATGGTAAGAGAAATTAGACTATGGAACTCTCTGCCTGATGAGGTGATGATTTTGAGTTCACTAAAAGAGTTCAAGAGGGGCCTGGATGTATTTCTGGAGTGTAATAATATAGGCTATAGCTACTAGAGATTGATAGTTGATCCAGGGAGTTATTCTGATTGCCTGATTGGAGTCGGGAAGGATTTTTTTTGCACCTTAAGAGGGGAAAATTGGCATCTACCTCACAGAGTTTTTTTTTTTACTTCCTCTGGATCAACTTGCAGGATAACAGGCCGAACTGGATGGACAAATGTCTTTTTTCGGCCTTATATACTATGTTACTATGTATAATTTTGTACAAAACAAAGAGGGGGGGGTCAGCACATGCCAATGTGCAGGTGTACGTTGCTATGGCTGAAAATACATATGAACAACACATAGTGCAACAGCACTCTACAAACCAAATAAAATACAAAGGTATATTATATTGCTCATGCTATGCTAATAAATTAGTGATGCTTAGCAAATACATTTTGTACAAAATTATTTGAGCCCGTCTGCCGCACGCCAAGGCGATCTCTATAAGACGGGTCCTAACACTAAACTCACCTGTTGGGTGCCATTTTGGCACCATAGAGATATAAACCAAAAGGGGCCCAGCATGCATGTGGGACCTACACTTCCTGAATTTCATGGTCGCTGTTATGGCACCCAACAGGTGAGTTTAGTGTTAGGACCCGTCTGCCGCACGCCAAGGCGATCTCTATAAGACGGGTCCTAACACTAAACTCACCTGTTGGGTGCCATGACAGCGACCATGAAATTCAGGAAGTGTAGGTCCCACATGCATGCTGGGCCCCTTTTGGTTTATATCTCTATGGTGCTAAAATGGCACCCAACAGGTGAGTTTAGTGTTAGGACCCGTCTTATAGAGATCGCCTTGGCATGCGGCAGACGGGCTCAAATAATTTTGTACAAAATGTATTTGCTAAGCATCTCTAATTTATTAGCATAGCATGAGCAATATAATATACCTTTGTATTTTATTTGGTTTGTAGAGTGCTGTTGCACTATGTGTTGTTCATATGTATTTTCAGCCATAGCAACGTACACCTGCACATTGGCATGTGCTGACCCCCCCTCTTTGTTTTGTAGTTTGTATGGGAGTAGTGGCTGACTCCTATTTGGTCGTGCACTCCTGTGGCCTGTTTTGCGTCATGGGCTGATTTTAATCAGCTTGAGTACATAGTTTTCTCAGCATGCATGCTGGTATTTGTAGTCCCTGGATTCATTGGAGGCCATTTTGGCACCATAGAGATATAAACCAAAAGGGGCCAAGCATGCATGTGGGACCTACACTTCCTGAATTTTATGGTCGCTGTTATGGCACCCAACAGGTGAGTTTAGTGTTAGGACCCGTCTTATAGAGATCGCCTTGGCGTGCGGCAGACGGGCTTAAATAATTTTGTACAAAATGTATTTGCTAAGCATCTCTAATTTATTAGCATAGCATGAGCAATATAATATACCTTTGTACTTTATTTGGTTTGTAGAGTGCTGTTGCACTATGTGTTGTTTATATGTATTTTCAGCCATAGCAACGTGCACCTGCGCATTGGGATATGCTGAACCCCCCCTCTTTGTTTTGTAGTTTGTATGGGAGTAGTGGCTGACTCCTATTTGGTCATGCACTCATGTGGCCTGTTTTGCGTCATGGGCTGATTTTAATCAGCTTGAGTACATAGTTTGCTCAGCATGCATGCTGGTATTTGTAGTCTCTGGATTCATTGGAGGCCATTTTGGCACCATAGAGATATAAACCAAAAGGGGCCCAGCATGCATGTGGGACCTACACTTCCTGAATTTTATGGTCGCTGTTATGGCACCCAACAGGTGAGTTTAGTGTTAGGACCTGTCTTATAGAGATCGCCTTGGCGTGCGGCAGACGGGCTCAAATAATTTTGTACAAAATGTATTTGCTAAGCATCTCTAATTTATTAGCATAGCATGAGCAATATAATATACCTTTGTACTTTATTTGGTTTGTAAAGTGCTGTTGCAATATGTGTTGTTTATATGTATAATTTTGTATTATAGGATTATACTTGACTTCAATTTCTTAAAACATATGCATATAGGATAAATCATATAATGTCACTCACATTATGGTTACTATAATTATACAATGAATAGAAAAATTATCTCCTATTTATTGGGAGGATTTTTTTTTTTAGCACATTCATTGTTTCCATTGTTTGTTTTATCTCCACACTTTGTCACCTTACCACTCTGTGGTATCCTGATGCTGCTGCGGCTACTGCCATCTCCACACCATGTCACCTTGCCACTCTGTGGTATCCTGATGCTGCTGCTGCCATCTCCACACTATGTCACCTTGCCACTCTGTGATATCCTCCTGCTGCTGCCATTTCCACACTATGTCACCTTGCCACTCTGTGGCATCCTGATGCTGCTGCTGCTACTGCTACTGCAATCTCCACACTATGTTACCTTGCCACTTTGTGGTCTCCTGATGCTGCTGCTGCCACTGCCATCTCCACACTATGTCACCCTGCCACTCTGTAGTATCCTGATGCTGCTGCCATCTCCACACTATGTCACCTTTCCACTCTGTGATATCCTCCTGCTGCTGCTGCCACCTCCACACTGTCACCTGGCCACTATGTGGTATCCTTATGCTGCTGCTACTGCCATCTCCACACTATGTCGCCTTGCCACTGTGTGGTGTCCTGATGCTGCTGCCTATGTTTCCATCTCCACACTATGTCAACTTGCAACTCTGTGGTATCCTCCTGATGCTGCTGCTACTACCATCTCCACACTATGTCACCTTGCTACTCTGTGGTATCCTCCTGATGCTGCTGCTACTACTGCCAACTCCACACTACGTCACCTCTGTGGTATCCTGATTCTGCTGCTACTGAAATCTCCACACTATGTCACCTTGCCACTGTGTGGTATCCTGCTGCTGCCATCCCCACACTATGTCACCCTGCCACTCTGTGGTATACTGCTGATGCTGCTGCTGACGCTACATACAGACTCTGTCATTGTGCCTAATGCTGCTGCCACCACCTCCACACTTTTTTTATTGGGCCACTCTCTGGTCTCCTCATGCTGCTGCCAACTCCAGACTCTGTCATTGTGCCACTCTGTGGCCCCCTTCTGATGCTGCTGCTGCCGCAACCTCCACACTTTGTCGTTGGGCCACTTTGTGGTTTCCTCATGCTGCTTCCACCTCATCAATATGTCATAGGTCCACTCTGTAGACTTCTCATGCTGTTACCACCCTCCCCACTTTATGATTGGGCCACTATTTTGCCTTTCAGCCTGGCTGACATCATCATTTATTTGACCTTTCTTCTGATTTGTCAGAAGGAAGGAAAAATTTAATGCATAACAGATCCTGTATGTGTATCAGCTGTAAGGCCTGTATGGTCCCATCATAATTGGCTTATACTTTGGTAGCCAAAAGCAGGAGTGGGTACGAAACACAGAATACATGAACATATTCCATTCACATGTCATCTCTGTTTTTTACCCACTCCTGTTGTTTTTGGGGGGGCATTAGCAATACTGATGGATTATTGAGCAAATGCTGACGGTGCATGCTCCATAGACAGGATCCGTTTTTTGGGGGTTATTGTTCTAAGGGATCAGAGAACGGGCAAATTAATCAGTGACATAAACAAAAACTTACTCCTGACACCCTCTTCACTCTGTCAGGGGGGGTTCTCTACTTGTATAAGCATTTAATAGAACAGGTTCTGATAACATCTATGTGGAATCAGCTGGCGAAGGTGTTAAAGGTGCGCTTCTTCTTGGCGCTAACATTGACCTGTAAGGCTGAGTTCATACTTGAGTTATTTGGTCAGTTTTGGCCCCGTGACTGCCAAAATAAGTGAAGTGTGCAGTGATTCTAAGAGCAACACTTGTCATCTGCATGTCATATGAACTCATAGTATTATTTCACTACCAAAGCAGACTCCCTATGCGTGTTACTGCAAGGCACAATGTTTTACACCACTATAAAGGCTCTCAGCAGCCAGGAAATAGCCTCCTTTCACGTGACTAATGAGATCATAGCGCATCAATTTGCCACTTCTCTCTTACTCACCACTGCCACAAGGGGACACTAGTGTTCTATGTAACAGTTTGTGTAATTACACTTAATTCTTCTATTTTCTTTTCATTTTTGTAAAAGATAATCTTGACCTAAATCTAGGACCAAGTTATAAATAAAGATAAGAACAACATTAAGGCAACTAACTGTCAGACATTCAGTATACTTCAAAAATATACAAGTTTTAAACAAACTCTCCCTAAATACTTAATTTCCTTATCTACACATTCTCTAGACATATGGCAATTAGCTCCAAATGTCTTTCTTTCACACTTAACAAGATTATATTGGAATCCTCATCTAATTCTATATATCAAACATGGAAAAGGATTCTTTATGGTAAGAGAAATTAGACTATGGAACTCTCTGCCTGATGAGGTGATGATTTTGAGTTCACTAAAAGAGTTCAAGAGGGGCCTGGATGTATTTCTGGAGTGTAATAATATAGGCTATAGCTACTAGAGATTGATAGTTGATCCAGGGAGTTATTCTGATTGCCTGATTGGAGTCGGGAAGGATTTTTTTTGCCCCTTAAGAGGGGAAAATTGGCTTCTACCTCACAGAGTTTTTTTTTTTACTTCCTCTGGATCAACTTGCAGGATAACAGGCCGAACTGGATGGACAAATGTCTTTTTTCGGCCTTATATACTATGTTACTATGTATAATTTTGTACAAAACAAAGAGGGGGGGGTCAGCACATGCCAATGCGCAGGTGTACGTTGCTATGGCTGAAAATACATATGAACAACACATAGTGCAACAGCACTCTACAAACCAAATAAAATACAAAGGTATATTATATTGCTCATGCTATGCTAATAAATTAGTGATGCTTAGCAAATACATTTTGTACAAAATTATTTGAGCCCGTCTGCCGCACGCCAAGGCGATCTCTATAAGACGGGTCCTAACACTAAACTCACCTGTTGGGTGCCATTTTGGCACCATAGAGATATAAACCAAAAGGGGCCCAGCATGCATGTGGGACCTACACTTCTGAATTTTATGGTCGCTGTTATGGCACCCAACAGGTGAGTTTAGTGTTAGGACCCGTCTGCCGCACGCCAATGCGTTCTCTATAAGACGAGTCCTAACACTAAACTCACCTGTTGGGTGCCATAATAGCGACTATGAAATTCAGGAAGTGTAGGTCCCACATGCATGCTGGGCCCCTTTTGGTTTATATCTCTATGGTGCTAAAATGGCACCCAACAGGTGAGTTTAGTGTTAGGACCCGTCTTATAGAGATCGCCTTGGCATGCGGCAGACGGGCTCAAATAATTTTGTACAAAATGTATTTGCTAAGCATCTCTAATTTATTAGCATAGCATGAGCAATATAATATACCTTTGAATTTTATTTGGTTTGTAGAGTGCTGTTGCACTATGTGTTGTTCATATGTATTTTTTAGCCATAGCAACGTGCACCTGCACATTGGGATGTGCTGACCCCCCCTCTTTGTTTTGTAGTTTGTATGGGAGTAGTGGCTGACTCCTATTTGGTCGTGCACTCCTGTGGCCTGTTTTGCGTCATGGGCTGATTTTAATCAGCTTGAGTACATAGTTTTCTCAGCATGCATGCTGGTATTTGTAGTCCCTGGATTCATTGGAGGCCATTTTGGCACCATAGAGATATAAACCAAAAGGGGCCAAGCATGCATGTGGGACCTACACTTCCTGAATTTTATGGTCGCTGTTATGGCACCCAACAGGTGAGTTTAGTGTTAGGACCCGTCTTATAGAGATCGCCTTGGCGTGCGGCAGACGGGCTTAAATAATTTTGTACAAAATGTATTTGCTAAGCATCTCTAATTTATTAGCATAGCATGAGCAATATAATATACCTTTGTACTTTATTTGGTTTGTAGAGTGCTGTTGCACTATGTGTTGTTTATATGTATTTTCAGCCATAGCAACGTGCACCTGCGCATTGGGATATGCTGAACCCCCCTCTTTGTTTTGTAGTTTGTATGGGAGTAGTGGCTGACTCCTATTTGGTCATGCACTCATGTGGCCTGTTTTGCGTCATGGGCTGATTTTAATCAGCTTGAGTACATAGTTTGCTCAGCATGCATGCTGGTATTTGTAGTCCCTGGATTCATTGGAGGCCATTTTGGCACCATAGAGATATAAACCAAAAGGGGCCCAGCATGCATGTGGGACCTACACTTCCTGAATTTTATGGTCGCTGTTATGGCACCCAACAGGTGAGTTTAGTGTTAGGACCTGTCTTATAGAGATCGCCTTGGCGTGCGGCAGACGGGCTCAAATAATTTTGTACAAAATGTATTTGCTAAGCATCTCTAATTTATTAGCATAGCATGAGCAATATAATATACCTTTGTACTTTATTTGGTTTGTAAAGTGCTGTTGCAATATCTGTTGTTTATATGTATAATTTTGTATTATAGGATTATACTTGACTTCAATTTCTTAAAACATATGCATATAGGATAAATCATATAATATCACTCACATTATGGTTACTATAATTATACAATGAATAGAAAAATTATCTCCTATTTATTGGGAGGATTTTTTTTTTTAGCACATTCATTGTTTCCATTGTTTGTTTTATCTCCACACTTTGTCACCTTACCACTCTGTGGTATCCTGATGCTGCTGCGGCTACTGCCATCTCCACACCATGTCACCTTGCCACTCTGTGGTATCCTGATGCTGCTGCTGCCATCTCCACACTATGTCACCTTGCCACTCTGTGATATCCTCCTGCTGCTGCCATTTCCACACTATGTCACCTTGCCACTCTGTGGCATCCTGATGCTGCTGCTGCTACTGCTACTGCAATCTCCACACTATGTTACCTTGCCACTTTGTGGTCTCCTGATGCTGCTGCTGCCACTGCCATCTCCACACTATGTCACCCTGCCACTCTGTAGTATCCTGATGCTGCTGCCATCTCCACACTATGTCACCTTTCCACTCTGTGATATCCTCCTGCTGCTGCTGCCACCTCCACACTGTCACCTTGCCACTATGTGGTATCCTTATGCTGCTGCTACTGCCATCTCCACACTATGTCGCCTTGCCACTGTGTGGTGTCCTGATGCTGCTGCCTATGTTTCCATCTCCACACTATGTCAACTTGCAACTCTGTGGTATCCTCCTGATGCTGCTGCTACTACCATCTCCACACTATGTCACCTTGCTACTCTGTGGTATCCTCCTGATGCTGCTGCTACTACTGCCAACTCCACACTACGTCACCTCTGTGGTATCCTGATTCTGCTGCTACTGAAATCTCCACACTATGTCACCTTGCCACTGTGTGGTATCCTGCTGCTGCCATCTCCACACTATGTCACCCTGCCACTCTGTGGTATACTGCTGATGCTGCTGCTGACGCTACATACAGACTCTGTCATTGTGCCTAATGCTGCTGCCACCACCTCCACACTTTTTTATTGGGCCACTCTCTGGTCTCCTCATGCTGCTGCCAACTCCAGACTCTGTCATTGTGCCACTCTGTGGCCCCCTTCTGATGCTGCTGCTGCCGCAACCTCCACACTTTGTCGTTGGGCCACTTTGTGGTTTCCTCATGCTGCTTCCACCTCATCAATATGTCATTGGTCCACTCTGTAGACTTCTCATGCTGTTACCACCCTCCCCACTTTATGATTGGGCCACTATTTTGCCTTTCAGCCTGGCTGACATCATCATTTATTTGACCTTTCTTCTGATTTGTCAGAAGGAAGGAAAAATTAAATGCATAACAGATCCTGTATGTGTATCAGCTGTAAGGCCTGTATGGTCCCATCATAATTGGCTTATACTTTGGTAGCCAAAAGCAGGAGTGGGTACAAAACACAGAATACATGAACATATTCCATTCACATGTCATCTCTGTTTTAGACCCACTCCTGTTGTTTTTGGGGGGGCATTAGCAATACTGATGGATTATTGAGCAAATGCTGATGGTGCATGCTCCATAGACAGGATCCGTTTTTTGGGGGTTATTGTTCTAAGGGATCAGAGAACGGGCAAATTAATCAGTGACATAAACAAAAACTTACTCCTGACACCCTCTTCACTCTGTCAGGGGGGGTTCTCTACTTGTATAAGCATTTAATAGAACAGGTTCTGATAACATCTATGTGGAATCAGCTGGCGAAGGTGTTAAAGGTGCGCTTCTTCTTGGCGCTAACATTGACCTGTAAGGCTGAGTTCATACTTGAGTTATTTGGTCAGTTTTGGCCCCGTGACTGCCAAAATAAGTGAAGTGTGCAGTGATTCTAAGAGCAACACTTGTCATCTGCATGTCATATGAACTCATAGTATTATTTCACTACCAAAGCAGACTCCCTATGCGTGTTACTGCAAGGCACAATGTTTTACACCACTATAAAGGCTCTCAGCAGCCAGGAAATAGCCTTCTTTAACGTAATTTGCTGTGAATATATTCGGATCAAACCAATTTTTTCCCCAAAAATTTGGTAAACCGGTGAATCAAATTTTTCAGCAATTCGCTAATCTCTACTGCATATGTTACAAAGTGACAGTAAGAAGCCGAGGAATGTGATATGACCCATAATGCCATGGAGCTAGCCAATCAGCCATCCTCTGTGATGTCACATCCCTATAAAAAGCCTTATCCTGCGCCACCATTTCACTGTGAGCATAGGGAAAGACACGACAAGAACTAATATGCTAGGGACAGCAAAAAGCTTTTAATTGTAGAATATTGGAAAGGGATAGAGCAGAGACAGTGTAGGGAGATCATAGGGAAAAATTTTAGATACTGTAGGGAGAGCATGGGAAGACTGCAGGGACATCTTGTTGTACTGCTGGCACATAGCAACCAATAGGATTCGACCTTTCATTTTGGATATGTCCTTTGGAAAATGAAAGGAGCAATCTGATCGGTTGCTATAACTCATCTAGTTAGTTGCAACTAAGCCGGTTCCACTTTACACCAGTTTTATAAATGACTCCCTTATATATAAGGTTTATATACAGTACAGACCAAAAGTTTGGACACACCTTCTCATTCAAAGAGTTTTCTTTATTTTCATGACTATGAAGGCATCAAAACTATGAATTAACACATGTTGAATTATATACATAACAAACAAGTGTGAAACAACTGAAAATATGTCATATTCTAGGTTCTTCAAAGTAGCCACCTTTTGCTTTGATTACTGCTTTGCACACTCTTGGCATTCTCTTGATGAGCTTCAAGAGGTAGTCCCCTGAAATGGTCTTCCAACAGTCTTGAAGGAGTTCCCAGAGATGCTTAGCACTTGTTGGCCCTTTTGCCTTCACCCTGCGGTCTAGCTCACCCCAAACCATCTTGATTGGGTTCAGGTCCGGTGACTGTGGAGGTCAGGTCATCTGGCGCAGCACCCCATCACTCTCCTTCATGGTCAAATAGCCCTTACTTTCAAAGTTTTCCCACAGCAGCCCATTCCTTTAACAGACCTCCACAGCAGCCCACCTTTTTAACAGTCAGTTTCACAGCACCCCACTCCCTTAAAAGTGAACTCCTCAGGGGCCCACCCCCTTAACAGTGAACTCTACAATACCACACTGCCCTAACAGTGACCTCAAAGTACTCTGCTGCCTTAACAGTGACCTCCACAGCATTTGCCCCTTTAATAGTGGCCCCTGCCCCCTTAACAGTGACCTCCACAGTGCCACCCCTTTAACAGTGACCTCCACAGCGCCCTGCCCCTTTAATCTAGGGCTACACGACAACATGTGTCGCACAACATTTTATGTCAACATTTTTTATAATATTAGGCTATGGTGTCACACTGCAACATGTGATACTCTGTGACTGTGACACGACAGTTGCAAAAAATCCATCCAAGTGTAGTTATGCCCTATGTGTCGCGCGACTTATTGTTGTGCTACACATGTCGTCATGCAGCCCTAGCCTAAAGCTGACCTACAGCAGTGAAAAAGAATGGCTGGATTGTTATGGAAACCTGGAGTAAAATTGTGCGTATGTGGAAACTAAGGGCCTATAAGCTTCTATTGGCTGACATGGGACATGGGACCGTGTGTATGGCAGTTGGAATATGAAGAGAAAGACTTGCAGGCTTCTATTGGATAATGCAGGTCATTTTTTGGGAATATCTCAGGAACAGTACATCCTAGAGAGCTGTGACCCCCACAAGATTTTTTTTTCCAGGTAGCAAGGGATGTGTATACCAAGTTTTGTTGAAATCGATGGTTGCGTTTTTGAGTGATCGTGGAACATACATATATACATACACTCACAAATATATATGTCCTTCTTTATATATATATATACACTGCTCAAAAAAATAAAGGGAACACTTAAACAACACAATGTAACTCCAAGTCAATCACACTTCTGTGAAATCAAACTGTCCACTTAGGAAGCAACACTGAGTGACAATCAATTTCACATGCTGTTGTGCAAATGGGATAGACAACAGGTGGAAATTATAGGCAATTAGCAAGACACCCCCAATAAAGGAGTGGTTCTGCAGGTGGTGACCACAGATCACTTCTCAGTTCCTATGCTTCCTGGCTGATGTTTTGGTCACTTTTGAATGCTGGTGGTGCTTTCACTCTAGTGGTAGCATGAGACGGAGTCTACAACCCACACAAGTGGCTCAGGTAGTGCAGCTTATCCAGGATGGCACATCAATGCGAGCTGTGGCAAGAAGGTTTGCTGTGTCTGTCAGCGTAGTGTCCAGAGCATGGAGGCACTACCAGGAGACAGGCCAGTACATCAGGAGACGTGGAGGAGGCCGTAGGAGGGCAACAACCCAGCAGCAGGACCGCTACCTCCGCCTTTGTGCAAGGAGGAACAGGAGGAGCACTGATAGAGCCCTGCAAAATGACCTCCAGCAGGCCACAAATGTGCATGTGTCTGCTCAAACGGTCAGAAACAGACTCCATGAGGGTGATATGAGGGCCCGACGTCCACAGGTGGTATATGGGCTTACAGCCCAACACCGTGCAGGACGTTTGGCATTTGCCAGAGAACACCAAGATTGGCAAATTCGCCACTGGCGCCCTGTGCTCTTCACAGATGAAAGCAGGTTCACACTGAGCACATGTGACAGACGTGAGTCTGGAGACGCCGTGGAGAACGTTCTGCTGCCTGCAACATCCTCCAGCATGACCGGTTTGGCATTGGGTCAGTAATGGTGTAGGGTGGCATTTCTTTGGAGGGCCGCACAGCCCTACATGTGCTCGCCAGAGGTAGCATGACTGCCATTAGGTACCGAGATGAGATCCTCAGACCCCTTGTGAGACCATATGCTGGTGCGGTTGGCCCTGGGTTCCTCCTAATGCAAGACAATGCTAGACCTCATGTGGCTGGAGTGTGTCAGCAGTTCCTGCAAGACAAAGGCATTGATGCTATGGACTGGCCCGCCCGTTCCCCAGACCTGAATCCAATTGAGCACATCTGGGACATCATGTCTCGCTCTATCCACCAACGTCACGTTGCACCACAGACTGTCCAGGAGTTGTCAGATGCTTTAGTCCAGGTCTGGGAGGAGATCCCTCAGGAGACCGTCCGCCACCTCATCAGGAGCATGCACAGGCGTTGTAGGGAGGTCATACAGGCACGTGGAGGCCACACGCACTACTGAGCCTCATTTTGACTTGTTTTAAGGACATTACATCAAAGTTGGATCAGCCTGTAGTGTGTTTTTCCACTTTAATTTTGAGTGTGACTCCAAATACAGACCTTCATGGGTTGAAAATTTGATTTCCATTTTTTAATTTTTGTGTGATTTTGTTGTCAGCACATTCAACTATGTAAAGAACAAAGTATTTTATAAGAATATTTAATTAACTAAGATCTAGGATGTGTTATTTTTGTGTTCCCTTTATTTTTTTGAGCAGTGTATATATATATACATATACTGTACCTCAGTATTAAAGGGAAGTATAATATATCACCGTCTGTATCTTTTTGAACTGCTGACACAATCCCTGTTAATCTGTTTAGACATAGAATTACTGTACCTCAAGTTTAAAGTGCAGTTAAATAAATCACTGCCTGCATCTTGTTGAACTGCTGATAAAATCCCTGTTCATCTTTCATTGTACATATAAAATTACTGTGCCACAGTATTAAAGGGTGGTCTAATACATCGCCACGTGCATCTTCTTCAACTGCTATGACTAGTTTTGACTGAATTGAAGTTGATGAAGTGGAATTCGATATGAATTTCAAGAAAAATTAGATTCGTCACTAAGTCTGATTTCCTTGCATTTCGTAGTAACAAATAGTGTTGATTGAGCACCAAAGTGCTCGTGTGCTCTGGCCGAACACATCGGTATGCTCGTGTGCTTTACCGAGCACAATAGAAGTCAATGGGAGAACTCCAGGCAACCCCTGCTCGGAAGAGAAGAGGGTGTCTGGTTCACAAAAAAAGGTTAGAAATTTATGGAAAACCCATCAAAATGGTTTGGAAACAGCATTAAGAGGATGGCTGGATGCATCTTAGACTCCTATTATCCACAACATACAATAGACAACCATACAAAGGCTTTATGCCACAAGCTACGTATGCGCAAGCCATCAATCTATCAATGAGGCAGATAACAGGCTTAGTCAGCATACCTTACAATGGCAGCCTTGTGCACTATGAGACATTCCAAATTAGCTCTCATCTGACTGAGAGCCAGTAAGCCTCAAAGTTATTTCAGATCTGTTGGGTGGCTTGGGTGGACCTGCGCACATAGATCAATATCATTAGGGAGAAAAAAAGTTTTCCGATTGTCCTATCATACTATTCAATATTCTTACTATACAGTTTTGTCATGTAAAAACTCATTTGCATGAACATAGGCATATGGGAAAGACATGCAAAGGAGCAGAATCTGCCTTGTTTTTCAGCTCAAACTATTGTAGGCTGAGTGGTACACGGTGTGTGGACTCTGTTGCCCCACTTACTAGCGCCCCAACAAGATGAAAAGCGCAATTTATTGGTTTCATAGTCTTATGATAAGAGTAATAGTAATAGACTGTTAAATTATCTGCACCACAACTCCTGTTTAAAGTGTGCGCATCCCTAAAATATTAGTGATATCCAGTGCACTTTTCTGTAGACGGTGTCCGCTGCAGTCAGTTAAATTATTTGCAGCACATCTCATGTTTAAAGTGAGCGCATCCCTAAAATATCAGTTACATTCAGTGCACTTCTTTTGTAGATGGTGTCCTCTGCGGACAGTTAAATTATCCGCACCACATCTCCTGTTTAAAGTGTGTGCATACCTAATATATCAGTTACATCCAGTGTACCTTTTTCCGTAGACACTGCGAACAGTGACATTACCTGTGGTACCTGTCCTGTATAACGTTTCCTAATCACAAATACCTTTGTAATTTCTTTTGGCATACAATTCCAAATCCTACGCTACTGTATGTGTGACATAATTTGAAGCATATATCACATTTAAAATGAAGAAGGCGAGCAGTAAGGGACAGGGAAGCGGCCGTGATGGTGATGGTGCACGCAGAGGCCGTGGACCTGGGCGTGGAGAAACTGTGCCTGCTGCCAGAGGACAAGAAAAACAATCATCCACGATACCTAGCTTCATGTCCCAGTTTGCAGGGCGATGCAGGACACCACTCTTGAAGTCAGACCAGTGCGACCAGGTGGTCAGTTGGATTGCAGCAGATAATGCTTCCAGTCGGTTAAGCACCACCCTGTCTTCCAACAAGTCCTGTCTCAGTAGCCAAGAGTCTGGTCAACAGAATCCTCACCCTGATCCTCCTTCCTCTTACCATGTACAGTCTGGCCAAACAAGTGATCCCACACTCGGATATTCCGAGGAGCTCTATTCAACGCCATTCCTTGATTTGGCCCTCTCGCCAAGCACGCTAGAAGAGGGACGGATCTTACGCCCTGATTCCCAAACTCTTGAGCATCCACAATCACAAGAATAAGACGGTGCGGAACAGGAATTACTGTTTAATGAGGTGGATGATGATGAGACACAGTTGCCAATAACTCAACGGCAATTACTGTCTCAAGAGGTTGATGAAGAGGATGAGATACAGTTGTCAATCACTGAGGTAGTGGTTAGGTCAACAAGTCAGGAGGATCAGCAGAGCGAGGAAGTGGAAGAGGAGGTGGTGGACAATGAAGTCACTGTCCCAACCTGGGAAGGTGGAAAGCCGAGCGAGGACAGCAGTACAGAGGAGGAGGGATATGCATCACCGCAACAGGCTGGAAGAAGCAGTGGGGTGGCAAAAGGGAGAAGGCAGGCCACACCAAACAGGCCCGCAACTGTTACACGGAGCACCCCCTTGCAGATATCTCCCTTGCCAAGGGCTAGATGTTCCGCAGTATGGAGCTTTTTTGAGGAAAGTGCGGACGACAAAAGAATTGTAGTTTTCAACCTGTGCCGTACCAAAAAAAGCTGGGGTGTGAACACTAGCAACCTCACCACCACCAGCATGATCCGCCACATAGCATCCAAGCACCGTAATAAGTAGGACAAATGCCTGGGTCCACAATCTGTGTCTGCGGGTCACACCACTGCCTCCTCTTCCCCTATGTTATGTGCTAGACAATCCCCTGTAAAAGGTGCAGGCCCGGATGCCTCCCGCAGTGCACCTGGACCATCGCAAGCACCATCAGCGACCACATCCACTTCCATGTCCCAGCGCAGCATCCAAATGTCCTTAACCCAGGCCGTTGAACGCAAACGAAAATACCCAACCACCCACCCACCCACCCACATGCCATAGCACTAAATGCGCAGCTTTCCAAATTACTGGCCCTGGAAATGTTGCTATTTAGGCTTGTGGACACTGAGTCCTTCCGCAGCCTGATGTCGGCGGCTGTACCCAGCCGCAACTATTTTTCAAGGTGTGCCATGCCCGCCTTACACCAACATGTGTCCCGTAACATCACATGTGCCCTGACCAACGCAGTTACTGGGAAAGTCCACTTAACCATGGACACATGGACAAATGCATTTGGCCAGGGACGCTACATTTCCCTGATGGCACACTGGGTGAATGTTGTGGAGGCCGGGAGCGAGTCGTACCCTGGGATGGCACAGGTGCTACCGACGCCAAGGATTGCGGGCCCTACATCGATCAGGGTTTCCGCCAGCACCTATATTAGTGGCTCCAAACCCCACTTCTCCTCCTCCGCCACCTCCTCCACTTCCACCTCCTATTTATCCACGTGCAGCACCAGTCAGTCATCAGTCGGTTGCTGGAAGCAGCAGTGTAGCACTGCAGCGGGGTGGCAACAGGCAGTGCTGAAGCTGATATGCTTAGGGGACAAACAGCACACCGCTGCAGAGCTGTGGCAGGGGATAAGAGACCAGACTGATCTGTGGCTCTTGCAACTCAACCTACAACCAGGCATGGTTATGTGTGATAATGGCCGAAACTTGGTGGGGGCTTTGGAGCTTGGCAAGCTCACACATTCCATGCCTAGCCCACCTCTTAAACTTAGTGGTTCAGTGGTTTCTCAAAACCTACCCCAATTTGCCTCAGAAACTGGTGAAGGTGCGCCACGTGTGTGCACATTTCCGCAAGTTATCGACAGCTTCCGCCGGTCGGTCAACACTGCAGCAGCACTTTAACTTGCCAGCTCACCAGCTGTTGTGCGTTGTGAGCACGCACTGGAACTCCGCGTTCCACATGTTGGCCTGGCTTTGTGAGCAGCAGAGGGTAGTAGAGGAATACCAGCTGCAATATGGTTGTCTCCTTTCCAGTCAGCTTCCGCTAATCAGAAGCGAGGAGTGGACATGGATGTCTAACCTCTGTTTTTAAGAAACTTTAAGGAATCAATACAGATGGTGAGCGGCAATAACTCTATTATCAGCCTAACCATCCCACTTCTGCGTCTACTCAAATGCTCACTGCTCACAATTAAGGATGATGCCTATTAAAGATGGGGTGGACTGGGGACACAAATCACTTAGAGGTGCTGGAATCAGGAACACTGGGGAAAAATAATACAGGAAACAGGATAATGAATTTTATGGAATGTATATGGGTGGAACTTAAAACAATAATGGAAATTAAAGGGTATTTGCAGTACACACCTATTTGGAAAAATATTAATTTAAAGGAAATTCAAAGGATTAGGCCTTATATAGACTGGGAAAAAAAGGGGATAAAATATCTGGCTCAAATATTTGAAGGACATAAACTGAAGGACTTAGTTACCTTAGTAAAGGAGTTTGGGATCCACCAAAAGGAAAGTTACAAATATTTACAACTTAAAAACGCCGTAAGATCATCAGTCAATCCAAATATATATACAAAAGAACATTCAAATAGAATACATAAATTTACCAACGGAGTGGAAAAAAATGGAATTACGGCAAAAAGATATAGAATTCTGATGGAGCTGAAGAAAGAATGAATTATAATACCAGCTAGAGGAAAGTGGGAAAAAGAGATTTTATCTTTTACGGAAGAAAAATGGATTGATGCCCTTGGAAGTTATATTAAGGTGTCAGAAAGGGCCTCACATAAAATCTCCCAGTTTTTTATCGTCCACAGGTTACATCGATCTCCTTGGGCGTTAAAGAAAATGGGGGTTAGAGTCTCAGATAAGTGCCCAAGATGTATGGGTGAGAGGGCTGATCTTATGCATTGTTTTTGGAGATGTCCTAAACTATTAAGGTATTGGAAAGATATTGTAGACATAACATCAGCATCTTTGGGTATCCAAGTTCCGGAAGACCCCGTTGTTTGTATCTTGGGGGCCACGGTACATCTTAAACTAAAAAGAGAGTTACAATCGGTATTATGTAAAGTATTATTTCAGGCTAGACTGCTTATACTCCGAAGAAGGGTAAATAAAGACCCTCCTACAGTGGGACAGTGGCAGGAAACAGTGCTCAACCTGATTAAATTGGAACAGGCGGCTGAGAGATATAGGGATAGAGATGAAAAAGTTGATAAAATTTGGAGGAAATGGTTGAACCAGGGCCAAGGTGTTTGAGTTTTTTTTTTTTTTTCCTCTCCTCTTTCTCTCTCTTCTCTCTCTTCAACTGGGTGGGGGGCGGTAGGGTTAAAATGTTAACATGTGAATGATTATTGTAATGACCCGTTGGACGGTCTGATACTGTATATTTTATAGGTGTTTTGTATAACAATAAAGAAGTAAAAAAAAAAAATATAATATTCTGGGTTGAAAAAATATTTTTTTTTTTGCAATATCCTAAAAAAAAAAAAAAAAAAAAAAAAAAAAGGATGATGCTTAGCATGTGGAAGAGGTGGAAATGGGGGAAGACATTACACAGGGTGATAGCCAGACCACCCTCAGTTCGTCTTCTCAGCGCAAATTGGACGATGAAGAGGATGAAAAGGAAGAGGGGCAGAGACGGTTGCCTCCGCTACAGACGGTAGTACCCATGGAAGTTTAATTCCATCTGTTTAGCATGGGTGGGCAGAAGAGGAGGAAAAGGATGAGGAGATTGAGGGTTATCCTCCTGATGAGAACAGCAAAGTCTTGCCTGTTGGTACTCTGGCACACATGGCTGACTTCATGTCAGGCTGCCTTTCCCACGACCTGCGCGTTATACGCATTTTAGACAACACGGATTACTGGTTGTTCTCTCTTCTCAAGCCCCACTACAAAGAGCACTTCTCATCTCTCATTCCTCTGGCAGAGAAACACTCTCCAAAGCTTGGGAAAGTTTCATAACCCCGCCAGCACCCTCACCCTGATGCGCGGCCTAGTGTCACAAGGAGGGAAAAATTTTGGAAGATAGTGAAGGAGAACATAGCAGACCGTGTCAGCATCCTCAATGATCCCTCAGTGCCTTACAGCTACTGTGTGTCCAAGCTGGACATGTGGCACGAACTGGTGATCTATGCCTTGGAGGTGCTGGCCTGCCCTGCCGTCAGCGTTTTGTCTGAGCGGGTATTTAGTGCTGCTGGTAACATTATAACAGATAAGCGTATCTGCCTGTTAACTGAAAATGCTGGCAGGTTTACTCTTATAAAAATGAACAAGGCCTGGATTGATCATGACTAGGGTTGAGCAAACTGTAAAGTTCGGGTTAGTACCAAACTTTAGGATTTTTGGACCCCGAACCCGAACATTTCAGTAAAAGTTCGGGTTCGGTGTTCGACGATTTCCTGGCGCTTTTTGAAAGGCTGCAGAGCATACAATCAACAAGCGTTTAACTCTGTGCCCTTAAAAGCCATCACAGCCATGCCTACTAATGGCATGGCTGTGATTGGCCAGAGCAGCATGTGACCCAGGCTCTATATAAGCTTGAGTCACGTAGCGCTGCACATCACTTAGCTGTTACTAGTGTAGGGAGAGGATGCTGCGGGACTTGTGATTTCAGGGAGAGAATAGGAGAGAATCTTTGGTTCAGAACGTGAATCTAACTCAGCGATCGACATACATCTAGTTGTGTGGGTGCAGGGCACAATCTTTTTACCCTGCCCTGAGCCAGTGACCAAATTTTTTTTTTTTTATCCGTCTGTTAGTTAGGTGGGCGGCTGCCGCGGCGGCCATTGTATGCAAGCTCAGTGCACCAGCACTGCATTTGAGCCTTTGTGACATTGAAATCCAATCTTGGAAAACTGCACTAATAATCTGGTTGTAAAAAATCAAATTTTTTGGGCAATATACAACATCTGGTGCATTTGCAGGATTAGTCAGTGTGCAATTTAAGTTAGAAATACTGCCATATTTTTCTGGGTTTTTCAAAACACACTTTTTTGCCAAAATACACTATTTTACATCCCTAGCTGCATCTGGACATGTGAAATTCAACCGTTATATACAGCTTTCATATTCTGTTAGTAAAAAAACTAACTTTTTTGGCAATATACAACATCTGGATTAGTCAGTGTGCAATTTAAGCTAGAAATACAGCCATAATTTTCTTGGTTTTTAAAAAAACACTTTTTTTGCCAAAATCCACTATTTTACAGATCTGCAACAGTGAAATTCAAGTTTAATATACTGTATACAGCTTTCATATTCTGTTTGTAAAAAAAACTCACTTTTTTGGCAATATACAGTCGTGGCCAAAAGTTTAGAGAATTACATAAATATTGGAAATTGGAAAAGTTGCTGCTTAAGTTTTTATAATAGCAATTTGTATATACTCCAGAATGTTATGAAGAGTGATCAGATGAATTGCATAGTCCTTCTTTGCCATGAAAATTAACTTAATCCGCAAAAAAACTTTCCACTGCATTTCATTGCTGTCATTAAAGGACCTGCTGAGATCATTTCAGTAATCGTCTTGTTAACTGGTGAGAATGTTGACGAGCACAAGGCTGGAGATCATTATGTCAGGCTGATTGGGTTAAAATGGCAGACTTGACATGTTAAAAGGAAGGTGATGCTTGAAATCATTGTTCTTCCATTATTAACCATGGTGACCTGCAAAAAAAACGCGTGCAGCCATCATTGCGTTGCATAAAAATGGCGTCACAAGCAAGGATATTGTGGCTACTAAGATTGCACCTCAATCAACAATTTATAGGATCATCAAGAACTTCAAGGAAAGAGGTTCAATTCTTGTTAAGAAGGCTTCAGGGCGTCCAAGAAAGTCCAGCAAGCGCCAGGATCGTCTCCTAAAGAGGATTCAGCTGCAGGATCGGAGTGCCACCAGTGCAGAGCTTGCTCAGGAATGGCAGCAGGCAGGTGTGAGCTCTGCACGCACAGTGAGGCGAAGACTTTTGGAAGATGGCCTGGTGTCAAGAAGGGCAGCAAAGAAGCCACTTCTGTCCAAAAAAAACATCAGGGACAGATTGATCTTCTGCAGAAAGTATGGTGAATGGACTGCTGAGGACTGGGACAAAATCATATTCTCCGATGAAGCCTCTTTCCGATTGTTTGGGGCATCTGGAAAAAGGCTTGTCCGGAGAAGAAAAGGTGAGCGCTACCATCAGTCCTGTGTCATGCCAACAGTAAAGCATCCTGAGACCATTCAAGTGTGGGGTTGCTTCTCATCCAAGGGAGTGGGGTCACTCACAATTTTTCCCAAAAAGACAGCCATGAATAAAGAATGGTACCAAAACACCCTCCAACAGCAACTTCTTCCAACAATCCAACAACAGTTTGGTGAAGAACAATGCATTTTCCAGCACGATGGAGCACCGTGCCATAAGGCAAAAGTGATAACTAAGTGGCTCGGGGATCAAAACGTTGACATTTTGGGTCCAAGGCCTGGAAACTCCCCAGATCTTAATGCCATTGAGAACTTGTGGTCAATCCTCAAGAGGCGGGTGGAAAAACAAAAACCCACTAATTATGACAAACTCCAAGAAGTGATTATGAAAGAATGGGTTGCTATCAGTCAGGAATTGGCCCAGAAGTTGATTGAGAGCATGCTCAGTCGAATTGCAGAGGTCCTGAAAAAGAAGGGCCAACACTGCAAATACTGACTCTTTGCATAAATGTCATGTAATTGTCGATAAAAGCCTTTGAAACATATGAAGTGCGTGTAATTATATTTGACTACATCACAGAAACAACTAAAACAAAGATCTAAAAGCAGTTTAGCAGCAAACTTTGTGAAAACTAATATTTTTGTCATTCTCAAAACTTTTGGCCACGACTGTACATCTGGATTTAAGCTAGAAATACAGCCATAATTTTCTGGGTTTTTAAAAACACACATTTTTTTGTTGTTGCCAAAATCCACTATTTTACAGATCTGCAAGTGTGAAATTCAAGTTTAATATATACAGCTTTCATATTCTGCTTGTAAAAAAACACACTTTTTTGGCAATATACAACATCTGGATTAGTCAGTGTGCAAGTTAAGCTAGAAATACAGCCATCATTTTCTGGGTTTTTAAAAACACACTTTTTTCCCAAAATACACCATTTTACAGCCCTTGCAGCATCAGCACATGTGAAATTCCAGGGTTAAATACTGCTGTCATATTCAGTTATTAAACAAACACACGTTTGGGCAAAAAAAGTTTATTTGGCAGCCTTTGCTACAGGTGTCATTGTGAGATACACCCTTTATATACAGGGGTTCTATTCCGGTATTTGAAATACAGCCATTTTGGGAAAACAAATTTAATTGAGGCCTAGTCTGGATCAGGGCGTGTGAGATACACCCTTTATGTACAGGGGTTCTATTCAGGTATTTGAAATACAGCCATTTTTGGTACAAATCTTCAATTGCGGCCTAGTGTGGGTCAGGGCGTGTGATATACACCCTTTATATACAGGGGTTATATTCTTCTATTCATAAAACACCCTTGCAGCATCAAGACATTTGAAATTCCAGGGTTATATACTGCTGTCATATTCAGTTATTAAAAAAACACCTGTTTGGGCAAAAAAAGTTTATTTGGCAGCCTTTGCTGCAGATGTCATTGTGAGATACACCCTTAATATACAGGAGTTATATTCAGTTATTTAAAATACTGCCATTTTGGGCACAAATCTTTAATTGCGGCCAAGTGTGGGTCAGGGTGTGTGAGATACACCCTTTAAATGCAGGGGTTATATTCAGTTATTTAAAATACAGCCATTTTGGGCACAAATCTTTAATTGCGGCCTAGTGTGTGTCAGGGATTGTGAGATACACCCTTTATATACAGGGGTTATATTCAGTTATTTGAAATACAGCCATTTTGGGCACAAATCTTTAATTGCGGCCAAGTGTGGTTCAGGGCGTGTGAGATACACCCTTTATATACAGGGGTTCTATTCCGGTATTTGAAATACAGCCATTTTGGGCAAACAAATTTAATTGAGGCCTAGTCTGGATCAGGGCGTGTGAAATACACCCTTTACATACAAGGGTTCTATTCAGTTATTTGAAATACAGCCATTTTGGGCACAAATCTTTAACTGGGGCCTAGTGTGGGTCAGGGCGTGTGAGATACACCCTTTATATACAGGGGTTCTATTCAGTTATTTGAAATACAGCCATTTTGGGCACAAATCTTTAACTGTGGCCTAGTGTGGGTCAGGGTGTGTGAGATACATCCTTTAGACACAGGGGTTATATTCAGGTATTTGAAATACAGCCATTTTAGGCAAACAAATTTAATTGAGGCCTAGTCTGGTTCAGGGCGTGTGAGATACACCCTGTACATACTGTCATTCTATTCTATTATTAATTAAACACCTATTTATGGCAAGATCCTAAATTGGAGAAATATGAGGAGAGCATCAAATAAGGGACGTGGCCCAGGTCGTGGTGCTGCTGGTGGAGCTCCTGTTGCAGGGAGAGGATGTGGTCGATCTGTGCCAGCTACACGCACAAATGAAACCCCTTCCTCAGGTGCGAGTAGGCGACAGAACATGCAGCGGTATTTGGTCGGGCCTAATGTGGCTCTGTGAATGGTGAGGCCTGAACACAGGCGATAGTAGATTGGGTTGCTGACAGTCCCTTCAGTTTCTTCACATTGTCTCCTACCCAGTCTCCTGCTGAAAGATCAGAGTTGGCACCTGCAGCCCATGTCCATCAGTCTTTAACCTCGCCCCCTTGCAAACCAGCCAAGCAGTCTGAGCCCTAAGTCATTCAGCAGTCCATTCTGCTATTTAATGACTCTGTTAGCAGGGTTTCCCAGGGCCATCCACCTAGCAATGCCCCAGAAGTGGAAGAGATTGAGTGCACCGATGCCCAACCACTTATTTTTCAAGATGAGTACATCACAGCACGTCTCGGATGATGACGAAACACAGGTGCCAACTGCTGCGGCTTTCAAAAGTGTGCAAAACCGACAAGGAAGTCAGGGGTGAAGACTGGGTGGAAGATGATGTGGAGGACGAAGAGGTCCTCGACCCCACATGGAATCAGGGTCATGCGAGTGACCTATGTAGTTCGGAGAAAGAGGCGGTGGTCGCACAGAGCCACCAGCACAGCAGAAGAGGGAGCAGGGTGCAAAAGCGGAGTGGCCATCCTCTAGACAGTACTCCTCCTACTGCCCACCGCAGCAAGGGACCGAGCACACCAAAGCCAGCTCCAAGGAGTTCCCTGGCGTGGCAGTTCTTCAGACAATGTGTTGATGACAAGACACGAGTGGTTTGTACGCTGTGAAATCAGAGCCTGAAGCGAGGCATAAACGTTCTCAACCTGAGCACAACCTGAATGACCAGGCATTTAAGTGCAAAGCAGGAGCTGCAGTGGAGTAGACACCTCAAAAACCAGGAAAGTTCTCTGGCTCCTCCTGCTTCCTCTTCTGCCGCAGTCGCGGCCTCTTCATCCACCTCTGGAGTGACAGTGCCACCTGGCACCCCACAAACAGAGGATCTGCCAGAAACACCAACACCTGGGTCACCAAGCATCTCCACAATGTCCCACGGAAGCATTCAGCTCTCCATATCCCAAACGCTGGAGAGAAAGAGGAAGTACCCCCCTACCCACCCGCGATCCCTAGCCCTGAATGCCAGCACTTCTAAATTACTTGCCTTTAAAATGCTGTCATTCTGTCTGGTGGAGACGGATAGTTTTAAAGGCCTTATGGCGGTGGCTGTCCAACAGTACGTCGTGCCTAGCCGCCACTACTTTTCAAGGCGAGCCATCCCTTCCCTTCACAACCAAGTAGGGGACAAAATCAGTTGTGCACTGCGCAACGCCATCTGTGGCAAGGTGCACCTGACTACGGATATGTGGACCAGTAAGCACGGTCAGGGCCGTTATATCTCCATAACAGCACACTGGGTAAATGCAATGGCGGCTGGGCCTGCGGCGGATAGCAGTTTGGCGCATGTCCTCCTGTTGCTTCCTCCTCATACTCTGCTTTCTCATCCTCTACCAGCTCCTCATCCGGTCAGCGTAACACCTTCACCACCAACTTCAGCACAGCCAGGGGTAAACGACAGCAGGCAGTTTTAAAACTTATCTGTTTGGGGGACAAACCCCACACCGCGCAGGAGCTGTGGACGGGCCTTGAACAACAGACCGATGAGTGGTTTGTGTCAGTCAACCTCAAGCCCGGCCTGGTAGTGTGCGATAATGGCGAAATCTCGTTGCAGCTCTGGGACTAGCCGGTTTGACGCACATCCTTTGCCTGGCGCATGTGCAGAATTTGGTGGTGCAGAGATTCCTTAAAAATTACCCCGACATGTCAGAGCTGCTGCATAAAGTGCGGGCCGTCTGTGCGCGCTTTCGGCGTTCTCACCCTGCTGCTTGCCTGTCAGAGCTGCAGCGTAACTTCAGCCTTCCCGCTCACCGCCTCATATGCGACATGCCCACAAGGTGGAACTCCACCTTGCACATGCTGGCCAGACTGTGCGAGCAGCAGCAGGTGATAGTGGAGTTTCAGCTGCAGCACGCACGGGTGAGTCGCTCGGCGGAACAGCATTACTTCACCACCAATGACTGGGCCTCCATGCAAGACCTGTGTTCCTTGTTGCGCTGTTTCGAGTACTCCACCAACATGGCCAGTGCCGATAACGCCATTCTCAGCGTTACTATCTCACTTCTATGCCTCCTTGAAAAAACGCTCCTGGCGATGATGGAAGAGGATGTGGCACAGGAGGAGGAGGAGGAAGAGGGATCATTTCGTAGGGTTTCCGGCCAGTCATTCCCAAGTGGCTCCGAGGGTGCGTTCCTGCACCCACAAACTCAAGGTACACAATTGTCCAGCCAGGGCACAGTTCTGGAGGATGAGGAGGTGGAGGATGAGGAGGAGAAGATGGAGGAGGAGGAACCATGTTCACAGCAGGTTGGCACCCAGAACAGCTCATGGCCATCACTGGTGCGTTGATGGGGGGATACAGAGGACACAGACGATACACCTCCCACAGAGGACAGCTTTTAGTTGCATCTGGGCAGCCTGGCACACATGAGCGATTACATGCTGCAGTGTCTCCGCCACGACCGCCGAGTTGCCCACATTCTAACTGTTGCTGATTACTGTTGCTGATTACTGGGTGGCCACGCTGCTGGATCCCCGTTACAAGGGCAATGTACCGTCCTTAATTCCATCACTGGAGCGTGATCGTAAGATGCACGAGTACAAGCGCACGCTAGTCGACGTGCTGCTGGTGGCATTCCCACCTGACAGTGGGGGCACAGTGGAAGCACAAGGCAAAGCTAGAGGACGAGGAAGAGGTCGCCAATGCAGCTGGGGCACCGCCAGCACCTCAGAAGGCAGGGTTAGCATGGCCGAAATGTGGAAAAGCTTTGTCAGCACGCCACAACAACCAGCACCACCAGCTGATATGGAACGTATTAACAGGAGGCAGCATTTCACCAACATGGTGGAGCAGTATGTGTGCACACGCCTACACGTACTGAATGACGGGTCTGCCCCCTTCAACTTCTGGGTCTCCAAATTGGGCACATGGCCTGAGCTTGCCCTTTACGCCTTGGAGGTGCTGGCCTGCCCTGCAGCCAGTGTATTATCTGAACGTGTGTTTAGCACGGCAGGGGGCGTCATCACAGACAAGCGCAGCCGCCTGTCCACCGTCAACGTGGACAAGCTCACGTTCATTAAAATGAACCAGGCTTGGATCCCACAAGACTTGTCTGTACCTTGTGCAGAAAAGACATTTATACCACTATCAAACATACATTCTTGTACTCAAGTCAAGTGCAATGATTCTTTGTTTTATTTTATTTTTTATTTGTCCTAATATTTTGGGGGCTACCTACCCCAATAAAAAATAATAAAAAAAACATTGTTGGATACCTCCTCCTCCTCCATTGCTGCCTCCACCTACAACACTACATTCACCGCCTCCTCAACCTCCGACTCTATATCCAACTCCTTCTCTGAGTTGCAGCTTAATAATTAGTAATTTTTTAGTTTATTTAATTTTATTTTAAGTTATTTCCCTATCCACATTTGTTTGCAGAGCAGTTGCCATGCTCTTAAGCACATTTTACTGCCTTTTACATCCCTCTAGCCTTTTCAAGGACTATTTTAGAGCCATTTTAATGCAAAAAAAAGTGCCAATTTTAGTGCCCTAAATTGAAAACATTCTTATTTTCAATTGTCGGGTGACATTTTACCATTTTTGGCGTATACAAACCCCTGCTGTGCCTGGGTGACAGGGGCCTAAATCTCTCAAAATCTTCTGTTCTATTGCTGGGTGACAAGAACCCACTTTTGTCGTGAATGAACCCCTGCTGTGCCTGGGTGACATGGGCCAAAATCTCTCAAAATCCTCTGTTATATTGCTGGGTGACATGAACCCCCTTTTGCCGTGAAAGAACCCTTGCTGTGCCTGGGTGACATGTGCCTAAATCTCTCAAAATCCTCTGTTCTATTGCTGAGTGACATGAACCCCCTTTTGCCGTGAATGAACCCCTGCTGTGCCTTGGTGACAGGGGCTTAAATCTTTCAAAATCCTTTGTTCTATTGCTGGGTAACATGAACCCCCTTTTGCCATGAAAGAACCCCTGCTGTGCCTGGGTGACAGGGGCCTAAATCTCTCAAAATCCTCTGTTCTTTTATTTTTTTTTGTATTATTTAAATTTTTGATTGGGAAAAATGTAAAACATACATGAAGTTTATGTTATAATAGTAACATTTGGTATGACAGTTATTAGACAGCAAAATTCCGTTATAATGATAGGATACTTAGAGGTAATAATCATTATACATAGCAACATTCACATTTTCATATTTCACACAGTTTCCATGATGTTATTAAATTTTTTAGCATTTTTAGCCTTGAAGGGCAAAGGTCTTCAAGGGCAAGGCCTTCATGATAGGGTGTTTAAATAAAGTTTCTATATGTAATCTAGGCACTCCAGCTAGATTTTAAGGAGTTAATCCTACGATTCTCCCAAGCCGAGATCTCCTCAAATCTGTATATCTGATCCAATTTCCCTATCCATTGAGATATGGAAGGGAGGTCAGTAGATATCCAGAATATTGTAATTAGGAGACGAGCTGCACATAGCATACAATAGAAAAGCCGAGTAAGGGTCCCTTTAGAGGTGGGAGGGTTTGATCCTAGTAAGGCCAATTGGGGTGATACTGGAATTACTAACTTACAGATTTTGTTGGCCATCCTGAAGATCTCGGTCCACCACTTCTGTATAAAAGGACACGACCACCAGATATGATAAAAGGAACCTCTTTGTTCTTTACATCTCCAGCATGTGTCCGAATCGTTCATACTGTACATTCAAGTGATATCAGGATACCTATACCAACGAGTTAAGATCTTATAACCGTTTTCCTGGGTTCGGACACATCTGGATGACTTATGAGATAGCAATAAGAGTTGTGAGACCTCGGCTTGAGAAAAAGCAGTACCTAGATCTCTCTCCCATAGGCCTATAAAAGCCGGTTTGATCAGTCTCACAGGTGTATTTAATTTTTTATAGAGTAGGGATATCAGTTTGGTGTGCCTGGAATGGTCAACTAATAGGCTTTCGAACCACGTTAGGGGGCGCAGGAGAGCTTCCATAGGGATATTTTTAGCAATAAAAGAACGTAAAAAGGATAGTAGGGGAGGAAAGGGTTTACAGTCCGGGAAAATATGCAAAATATCTCTATTGTTTAACACTGTACCCTCTTCACCATATAAGGAGAGTATCGGAACAGTGGAGTTCCTAATTGAATAAGGTAAACAATCCCTTAAGTCAGAAGAAGTGTGGGCCATGATGTCTCTTATCTGAATCAGAGGTGACGGAAGGGGTATAGCGTGTTGTGATGACTGGAGCCACTTCCATGCCGATAGTGTGGACTTTACAATCGGGTTAAGAGGTCTATCCTGGGCAGGGAAATTTCCCATTCCCACCAAGAGACCTGAGGAGTAGTAATGAGCGGCAGAGGTCATATTCGAAGTCGCGATATTTCGCGAATATTTTGTAGAATATTCGTCGAATATTCGAAAATTCACGATTTTTTTTTACTCAAAAAAATCGGCAAGGTAATGATTGTGTAATTTGCAAATTTTCGTAATTCGGATTTTCGGATTCAATTTTTTTTGCGAATTTTTAAACTTACAACTATTAGACAAAGAAGATTATAGCACTATATTAGCTAAATTGCACTATATTCGGTTTTTTTTTAATATTCACTATATTGCTATAACTTAGTTTTTTCGAATATTCGTAATATTCTAAAACAAGAATATATAGCAATATAGCGAATATTCGAAAAAAATACGAATATAGTGCAAAATTCGCAAACACTACTACTCCTAAAGTCAAGTATATTGCAGCCTTCTTATTGGCCCACAAGAATGGGCAGGGACGGATCATGTGTACTGATTAAAAAATAAACAAATCAAATAAAAAAAAATAAAAAAAAGGGGGGAAAAAAAAAATTATATTCGAAATTACGAATATATATAACTAACTATATTCAAAATATTTGCGAATTTTCGAAGTACCTATATTCACGATAAAAATTTGAAATTTGAATATTCGTGATCAACACTACTGAGGAGCTCGAGCCAAGATCACTCTGTTCCATGAAGACCCAAGGTTTCCGTGTAGGGCTTGTTAGCCAGTCAACTACCCTTGATAGAAAGACAGCTCTCCCATATAGCTCAGGATCCAGTAATCCGCTCTCTCCCCTTAACCTTTGGTCTACAAAGAACAGAGCGAGCCAGTCGAGCCCTCTTCCCAGCCCAGACAAATGCGCTGATTTGATGTTTAAGTTTAACATAGTATGTCTTTGGGATTGGAATAGGTAGAACCTGTTGAAGGTATGTCAGTCTGGGTAGGACAAGGGAGGTGACCATATTTTTCCTGCCAAACCACGAAAGCATGTTTTTTTTTTTTTAGCACCGATAGTTGATCCGTTATTGATTTAAGGAGAGGAGTAAAATTCAGGTGGAAAAGTGATGTTGGGTCTGGACCAATCTTAACACCAAGATAGGTGATATGGGGGGTATCCCAGTTAAAGGGAGAGCTGGCCTTCATTTGATTTCTGAGTGGATATGGGAGATCTATGCTAAGGATATGGGACTTGCTCATGTTAATCTTGAAGTTGGAATGAAGACTAAACTGTGCTAGTATTTTGTATATCAAAGGAAGGGCTTTAACCTGGTTAGTATTCAATATAAGGAGGTCATCTGCGAATGCAGCTACTTTATGTTCGTGTTGACTAGGGATGAGCGAACCCGAACTGTATAGTTTGGGTTCGTACCGAATTTTGGGGTGTCCGTGACACGGACCCGAACCCGAACATTTTCGTAAAAGTCTGGGTTCGGGTTCGGTGTTCGGCGCTTTCTTGGCGCTTTTTGAAAGGCTGCAAAGCAGCCAATCAACAAGCGTCATGCTACTTGCCCCAAGAGGCCATCACAGCCATGCCTACTATTGGCATGGCTGTGATTGGCCAGTGCAGCATGTGACCCAGCCTCTATTTAAGCTGGAGTCACGTAGCGCCGCACATCACTCTGCTCTGATCAGTGTAGGGATAGGATGCAGCTGCTGCTGTTAGGGCGAGATTAGGCAGTGATTTATTTACTAAAGTGATCGATATACAGCTGTGTATCATACAACCTCTGCTATTCAATTGCTCACTGTTTTAAGGCTGCCCAGAGCGTTTTTCAGTCACTTTTTTCTGGGGTGATCGGCGGACATTTTGTGTCTTGTGGTGCGCCAGCACAAGCTGCCACCAAGTCCATTTTTAACCATCAATAGTGTGTGATTTTTTTTGCTATATCCTACATCAGGGGCTTGGCTGTGCTTGCTATTTTATTGAGGGGTAAAATACAATTGCCAAAATAGCAGTACCCTAAATCTGGTGTTTCAGCTGTGGCTAGCCAATTGTAATACTGTCTGCTGTCTGCCGAAGCACAGTTTTTGTTCTGGGTTGAATACAATTCCCAACTTAGAAATTCCCTAAATAATTGTTTTCTGCTGTATCAGGCCAAGTTTAAATCTATCCATAAAAGGGTATATTAGATTGAAGGTGCTGATAGGGTCATCCTCAATAACTTCACATGCTACCGTGCATTTCCAAGTCTAATTCTGTCCGTAAAAGGGATGCCTGTCATCCAGGGCCTAAATACTAGGCCTACAATTTATATTCAGCTAAATCTGTCGTTACTGCTGTGCCTGTATTAGTGTAATACGGTACCTAAATAGATAGCCAGATAGTGTTAGGTGCCTGTAAAAAAAGGCCTGAATTTGAATTCAATACATTGGGCCAAATAATTTTTTTCTTATTGTGGTGAACTGTAACAATGAGGAAAACATCTAGTAAGGGATGCGGATGCGGACATGGTCGTGGTGGTGTTAGTGGACCCTCTGGTGCTGGGAGAGGACGTGGCCGTTCTGCCACAGCCACACGTCCTAGTGAACCAACTACCTCAGGTCCCAGTAGCCGCCAGAATTTACAGGGATATTTGGTGGGGCCCAATGCCGTTCTAAGGATGGTAAGGCCTGAGCAGGTACAGGCATTAGTCAATTGGGTGGCCGACAGTGGATCCAGCACGTTCACATTATCTCCCACCCAGTCTTCTGCAGAAAGCGCACAGGTGGCGCCTGAAAACCAAGCCCATCAGTCTGTCACATAACCCCCATGCATATCAGGGAAACTGTCTGAGCCTCAAGTTATGCAGCAGTCTGTTATGCTGTTTGAAGACTCTGCTAACAGGGTTTCCCAAGGGTATCCACCTAGCCCTTCCCCAGCGGTGGAAGACATAGAATGCACTGACACACAACCACTTATGTTTCCTGATGAGGACATGGGAATATCACCTCAGCACGTCTCTGATGATGACGAAACACAGGTGCCAACTGCTGCGTCTTTCTGCAGTGTGCAGACTGAACAGGAGGTCAGGGAGGAATACTGGGTGGAAGACGATGCAGGGGACGATGAGGTCCTAGACCCCACATGGAATGAAGGTCGTGCCACTGAATTTCAGAATTCGGAGGAAGAGGCAGTGTTGAGACCGAGCCAACAGCGTAGCAAAAGAGGGAGCAGTGGGCAAAAGCAGAACACCCGCCGCCAAGAGAGTCCGTCTGCTACTGGCCACCGCCATCTGGGACCGAGCACCCCAAAGGCAGCTTCAAGGAGTTCCCTGGCGTGGCAGTTCTTCAAACAATGTGCTGACGACAAGACCCGAGTGGTTTGCACGCTGTGCCATCAGAGCCTGAAGCGAGGCATTAACGTTCTGAACCTTAGCACAACCTGCATGACCAGGCACCTGCATGCAAAGCATGAACTGCAGTGGAGTAAACACCTTAAAAACAAGGAACTCACTCAGGCTCCCCCTGCTACCTCGTCTGCTGCTGCCGCCGCCTCGGCCTCTTCCTCCGCCTCTGGAGGAACCTTGGCACCTGCCGCCCAGCAAACAGAGGATGTACCACCAACACCACCACCTCCGTCACCAAGCATCTGAACCATGTCACACGGCAGCGTTCAGCTCTCCATCTCACAAACATTTGAGAGAAAGCGTAAATTCCCACCTAGCCACCCTCGATCCCTGGCCCTGAATGCCAGCATTTCTAAACTACTGGCCTATGAAATGCTGTCATTCAGGCTGGTGGACACAGACAGCTTCAAACAGCTCATGTCGCTTGCTGTCCCACAGTATGTTGTTTCCAGCCGCCACTACTTCTCCAAGAGAGCCGTGCCTTCCCTGCACAACCAAGTATCCGATAAAATCAAGTGTGCACTGCGCAACGCCATCTGTGGCAAGGTCCACCTAACCACAGATACGTGGACCAGTAAGCACGGCCAGGGACGCTATAGCTCCCTAACTGCACACTGGGTAAATGTAGTGGTGGCTGGGCCCCAGGCGAAGAGCTGTTTGGTGCACGTCCTTCCGCCGCCAAGGATCGCAGGGCAACATTCTTTGCCTCCTGTTACCTCCTCCTCCTGCTCGGCTTCCTCCTCCTCTTCTTCCACCTGCTCATCCAGTCAGCCACACACCTTCACCACCAACTTCAGCACAGCCCGGGGTAAACGTCAGCAGGCCATTCTGAAACTCATATGTTTGGGGGACAGGCCCCACACCGCACAGGAGTTGTAGCGGGGTATAGAACAACAGACCGATGAGTGGTTGCTGCCGGTGAGCCTCAAGCCCGGCCTGGTGGTGTGCGATAATGGGCAAAATCTCGTTGCAGCTCTGGAACTAGCCGGTTTGACGCACATCCCTTGCCTGGCGCATGTGCTGAATTTGGTGGTGCAGAAGTTCATTCACAACTACCCCGACATGTCAGAGCTGCTGCATAAAGTGCGGGCCGTCTGTGCGCGCTTCTGGCGTTCACATCCTGCCGCTGCTCGCCTGTCTGCGCTACAGCGTAACTTCGGCCTTCCCGCTCACTGCCTCATATGCGACGTGCCCACCAGGTGGAACTCCACCTTGCACATGCTGAACAGACTGTGCGAGCAGCAGCAGGCAATAGTGGAGTTTCAGCTGCAGCACGCACGGGTCAGTCACACTGCGGAACAGCACCACCAATGACTGGGCCTCCATGCGATACCTGTTGCACTGTTTCGAGTACTCTACCAACATGGCCAGTGGCGATGACGCCGTTATCAGCATTACAATACCACTTCTATGTCTCCTTGAGAAAACACTTAGGGCGATAATGGAAGAGGAGGTGGCCCAGGAGGAGGAGGAGGAGGAAGAAGGGTCATTTTTAGCACTTTCAGGCCAGTCTCTTCGAAGTGACTCAGAGGGAGGTTTTTTGCAACAGCAGAGGCCAGGTACAAATGTGGCCAGACAGGGCCCACTACTGGAGGACGAGGAGGACGAGGATGAGGAGGAGGTGGAGGAGGATGAGGATGAAGCATGTTCATAGCGGGGTGGCACCCAACGCAGCTCGGGCCCATCACTGGTGCGTGGCTGGGGGGAAACGCAGGACGATGACGATACGCCTCCCACAGAGGACAGCTTGTCCTTACCTCTGGGCAGCCTGGCACACATGAGCGACTACATGCTGCAGTGCCTGCGCAACGACAGCAGAGTTGCCCACATTTTAACGTGTGCGGACTACTGGGTTGCCACCCTGCTGGATCCACGGTACAAAGACAATGTGCCCACCTTACTTCCTGCACTGGAGCGTGATAGGAAGATGCGCGAGTACAAGCGCACGTTGGTAGACGCGCTACTGAGAGCATTCCCAAATTTCACAGGGGAACAAGTGGAAGCCCAAGGCGAAGGCAGAGGAGGAGCAAGAGGTCGCCAACGCAGCTGTGTCACGGCCAGCTCCTCTGAGGGCAGGGTTAGCATGGCAGAGATGTGGAAAAGTTTTGTCACCACGCCACAGCTAACTGCACCACCACCTGATACGGAATGTATTAGCAGGAGGCAACATTTCACTAACATGGTGGAACAGTACGTGTGCACACCCCTCCACGTACTGACTGATGGTTCGGCCCCATTCAACTTCTGGGTCTCCAAATTGTCCACGTGGCCAGAGCTAGCCTTTTATGCCTTGGAGGTGCTGGCCTGCCCGGCGGCCAGCGTTTTGTCTGAACGTGTATTCAGCACGGCAGGGGGCACCATTACAGACAAACGCAACCGCCTGTCTACAGCCAATGTGGACAAGCTGATGTTCATAAAAATGAACCAAGCATGGATCCCACAGGACCTGTCCATCCCTTGTGCAGATTAGACATTTATAACTACCTCCCCTTAACCATATATTATTGTACTCCAGGGCACTTCCTCATTCAATCCTTTTTTTATTTTCATTTTACCATTATATTGCGGGGCAACCCAAAGTTGAATGAACCTCTCCTCTGTCTGGGTGCCGGGGCCTAAAAATATCTGACAGTGGTTTGTTCCAGTGTTGGGTGACATGAAGCCTGATTCTCTGCTATGACATGAAACCTGATTCTCTGCTATGGGACCTCTCTCCTCTGTCTGGATGCCGGGGCCTAAAAATATCTGACAGTGGCCTGTTCCAGTGTTGGGTGACATGAAGCATGATTCTCTGCTATGACTTGAAGCCTGATTCTCTGATATGGGACCTCTCTTCTCTGTCTTGGTGCCGGGGCTTAAAAATATCTGACAATGGCCTGTTCCAGTGTTGGGTGACATGAAGCCTGATTCTCTGCTATGACATGAAGCTTGATTCTCTGCTATGGGACCTCTCTCCTCTGTCTGGTTGCCGGGGCCTAAAAATATCTGACAGTGGCCTGTTCCAGTGTTGGGTGACATGAAGCATGATTCTCTGCTATGACTTGAAGCCTGATTCTCTGATATGGGACCTCTCTCCTCTGTCTTGGTGCCGGGGCTTAAAAATATCTGACAATGGCCTGTTCCAGTGTTGGGTGACATGAAGCCTGATTCTCTGCTATGACATGAAGCTTGATTCTCTGCTATGGGACCTCTCTCCTCTGTCTGGTTGCCGGGGCCTAAAAATATCTAACAATAGCTTATTCCAGTGGTAAGTGACATTAATCCTGATTCTCTGCTATGACATGAAGCCTGATTCTCTGCTATGGGACCTCTCTCCTCTGTCTGGGTGCCGGGGCCTAAATATCTGACAATGGCCTGTTCCAGTGGTGGGTGACGTGAAGCCTGATTCTCTGCTATGCCATGAAGCCTGATTCTCTGCTATGGGACCTCTCTCCTCTGTCTGGGTGCCGGGGCCTAAATATCTGACAATGGCCTGTTCCAGTGGTGGGTGACATGAAGCCTGATTCTCTGCTATGACATGAAGCCTGATTCTCTGCTATGACTTGAAGCCTGATTCTCTGCTATGACATGAAGCCTGATTCTCTGCTATAGGACCTCTCTCCTCTGTCTGGGTGCCGGGGCCTAAAAATATCTGACAATGGCCTGTTCCAGTGGTGGGTGACATGAAGACTGATTCTCTGCTATGGGACCTCTCTCCACTGTCTGGGTGTCAGGGCCTAAATATCTGACAATGGCCTGTTCCAGTGGTGGGTGACGTGAAGCCTGATTCTCTGCTATGACATGAAGCCTGATTCTCTGCCATGAGACCTCTCTCCAATTGATATTGGTTAATTTTAATTTATTTTATTTTTATTTTAATTAATTTCCCTATCCACATTTGTTTGCAGGGGATTTACCTACATTTTGCTGCCTTTTGCAGCCCTCTAGCCCTTTTTCTGGGCCAATTTATAGCCTTTTTAGTGCCGAAAAGTTAGGGTCCCCATTGACTTCAATGGGGTTCGGGTTCGGGTTCGGGGCGAAGTTCGGGTCGAGTTCGGATCCCGAACCCGAACATTTCCGGGAAGTTCGGCCGAACTTCTCAAACCCGAACATCCAGGTGTTCGCTCAACTCTAGTGTTGACCCATTTTAATGCCCTCAATCCCTTTCTCTCTCCTGAGTTCCTGCAGCAGTGTTTCCATAACTAAAACATAAATTAGTGGGGACAGAGGGCATCCCTGTCTGGTGCCATTACGGATAATAAAGGACGGGGATAAGGTGTTGTTTATGATAATAGAAGCTGATGTATGTTTATATAGTGATAGAATGGCTTTAATATACGGGTCAGGAAAGTTAAAGGCCAAAAGAACTTCTCTCATATAATCCCAGCTGACCCTATCAAAGGCTTTTTCTGCGTCCGTGCTAAGGAGAACCAAAGGGCGCTTAGACCTTTTTGCACAGTATATGTAACATCCAAGAGTATGTCACTAAAACTCTGTTCCCCTGCTTCATGATGTTAAAGTGTTAATGTGTTTCCTTCTGATGTAATACAGTGAGTGCAGAATTATTAGGCAAGTTGTATTTTTGAGGATTAATTTTATTATTGAACAACAACCATGTTCTCAATGAACCCAAAAAACTCATTAATATCAAAGCTGAATATTTTTGGAAGTAGTTTTTAGTTTGTTTTTAGTTTTAGCTATTTTAGGGGGATATCTGTGTGTGCAGGTGACTATTACTGTGCATAATTATTAGGCAACTTAACAAAAAACAAATATATACCCATTTAAATTATTTTTTTTTTACCAGTGAAACCAATATAACATCTCAACATTCACAAATATACATTTCTGACATTCAAAAACAAAACAAAAACAAATCAGTGACCAATCTTTGCAAGGACACTCAAAAGCCTGCCATCCATGGATTCTGTCAGTGTTTTGATCTGTTCACCATCAACATTGCGTGCAGCAGCAACCACAGCCTCCCAGACACTGTTCAGAGAGGTGTACTGTTTTCCCTCCTTGTAAATCTCACATTTGATGATGGACCACAGGTTCTCAATGGGGTTCAGATCAGGTGAACAAGGAGGCCATGTCATTAGATTTCTTCTTTTATACCCTTTCTTGCCAGCCACGCTGTGGAGTACTTGGACGCGTGTGATGGAGCATTGTCCTGCATGAAAATCATGTTTTTCTTGAAGGATGCAGACTTCTTCCTGTACCACTGCTTGAAGAAGGTGTCTTCCAGAAACTGGCAGTAGGACTGGGAGTTGAGCTTGACTCCATCCTCAACCCAAAAAGGCCCCACAAGCTCATCTTTGATGATACCAGCCCAAACCAGTACTCCACCTCCACCTTGCTGGCGTCTGAGTCGGACTGGAGCTCTCTGCCCTTTACCAATCCAGCCACGGGCCCATCCATCTGGCCCATCAAGACTCACTCTCATTTCATCAGTCCATAAAACCTTAGAAAAATCAGTCTTGAGATATTTCTTGGCCCAGTCTTGACGTTTCAGCTTGTGTGTCTTGTTCAGTGGTGGTCGTCTTTCAGCCTTTCTTACCTTGGCCATGTCTCTGAGTATTGCACACCTTGTGCTTTTGGGCACTCCAGTGATGTTGCAGCTCTGAAATATGGCCAAACTGGTGGCAAGTGGCATCTTGGCAGCTGCACGCTTGACTTTTCTCAGTTCATGGGCAGTTATTTTGCACCTTGGTTTTTCCACACGCTTCTTGCGACCCTGTTGACTATTTTGAACATTTATTTTTTTTTAACCCTCAACTGATCACCTACTAAGCATTCTGTTTTCAGAATGCTATTATTTTCCTTTATAACCATGTTATAAGGGAAAATAATACAGTGAATAGACTGTCACCTAGCAACCATGCGTGAAAATCGCACAGCATCCGCACTTGCTTGCGGATGCTTGCGATTTTCACGCAACCCCATTCACTTCTATGGGGCCTGCGTTGCGTGAAAAACGCAGAATATAGAGCATGCTGCGATTTTCACGCAACGCACAAGTGACGCGTGAAAATCACCGCTCATCTGAACAGCCCCATAGAAATGAATGGGTCAGGATTCAGTGCGGGTGCAATACGTTCACCTACCGCATTGCACCCGCGCGGAATACTCGCCCGTGTGAACGCAGCCTAAAGGTTGTTCGTTTAGTCTCCATCTAAATGCACGGGGTTCTAGTGAGGGAGCGAGGATAGTGATGAACACAGGTGCATGGTCTGAGAGGGTCATGTTGCCTATGTATGCCTGGGTACATAGGCTTAGATTTTCTTTGGACAATAATATATAATCCAGTCTATGGTATGATTTGTGGGGAGGCGAAATGGAGGTATAATCCTGCGTGGAGGGATTGAGGAGACGCCAGACATCAAATATGACACCGTGATGTAGTTTTCTCTTAAGATGTCTAAGGGCCTTGGTAGATATTGCAGACTTCTTGGATGTTGAATCCATTAAAGGATCCAGTGCAGTATTTAGATCTCCTCCAAGCACCACCACACCCTCCTTATATGTCTTCAAAAGAAAGAGCACCTCATCTAACCATGACACCTGATTAACATTGGGGGCATATATATTTGCAAAAGTGTATAGTTGGTTGGCAATAGTTCCCTTTAGCAAGATATATCTACCCTCCTCATCTTGAATGTGTGAGACATATGTGAAAGGAAGGCCTCTCCGGAACCCGATGCTCACGCCTCTAGATGCTGTAGAATTAGATCCACAATGATACCAATGTGGGAATAGAGCGGGAGAGGTTAGGATATTTGTTAAGTTTAGAATGTGTCTCCTGAAGCAGCAGGACTAAACATTTTTCTTTTTTCATATGTGTGAATATTTGGCAACGTTTGGCTGGGGCGTGGAAACCCTTAACATTAAAAGAAGCTATACACAGGTCAGCCATCTATCAATGGAATGTCTAACTCTGTATAGTTGTGGATTTCAAAATTGTTCTGTGTGAATGAAAAATGAAGGTACTTAGCCTCCCTAGGCGGAGCATCAGGGTTCCAGAGACGTCCCCCTCTTCTTCGGGAGTGTATCCTAGGTAATTGAAAACACCTGTCATAATAACAAAAAAAATAGAACATAAAATAAGGAACATAGCATTGAACGGTTGTATAAACCTTGAAAATTAGAGCAATTAGGCTCCAAAAGTAGGAGAGGGGGGAAGTAGTACACAAGATGTTTGTCACAGCCAGACAGCTGAGAAGCGCTGACAGGAGCTTTTCAGATCCTCCTCCTTGAATTTCTTTGTTTTGGTTTAGTTTCTCATCTCGTTAGTCTATCTCAGCTGTCATGCAGTTGGACTGATTGCTGCCCTTTAAGTTCCTCCCCATAATGCAGTAGTGTACGGCTGATACAACTTCCTGGAGTGTGTGTGCATGCTGTTCCCAGTTCCCAGTCCTCAGTCGTCAGTCGTCTGCAAGATAAGTGCTGTTTATGTATTTATGATTTTCTCTTTTCTGGATCCAGGTGACCCTGACTCCCTCCGTGTCAGTGTAGGGAGCCGGTGGTCGTGTCCCCTCACTATTGTAGGGTCTTCAGGTAATAGATAGCCGAGGAACGTGGATATGCGCCCATCCACCTTTGGGGTGTTCGTATAGGCTGAGCAGTGAGGGAGAGTGGCAGGTCTATTGCAGGGGTCTCCCTTTGTTCCTTAGTTGTGGATCCAGAGTGTCATTGTTTATATGGTATTGTCTTGTTTCCTGTACACCATCCGTGACAATGTTGTGACATAGTGTAGCACCCTCATAGGAATCTAGAGATTGGATCTCTGCTAGGTACAAGAATAGGTGGAAAATAAGGCATATTGCTAGTAAAACTAGGGGTTAAACATTAAACCAGGGAGGTATTATCCCTAATAGGAATACTTAGTGAATAAAAGCACTGATGACACTGATATATAGGAGGTAGATGAACCCATCTATTTAAGCAAAGAGTCTCTCATTCTTCAGTAAGAGGGAGGCGTCTTGGCGTGGAGGAATGGCGACCTCTTCTTGATCTTTGGGGCTTGGCAGGGCTTGGCGTCTCCCACGGGACAATTGAAGGAAGGTTGGAAGATGATGTATTGCCTTGAATAATGTCCCAGTTTTCAATGGGGAGATGGTTAATTTGCAAGACGTCAAATGCTTTGGGTAGGTCATGGAATAAAGAGATGGAAACTCGCTGACCGTTATAGAGAAAGGATATTCCAAAAGGAAATAGACACTTGTACAGAACTTAATTATTGCGTAGCCAGTCAGTAAGTGGCTTCAAAGCCCTCCTTTTCTTTAAAGTGGATTGAGACAGATCTTCAAAGATTGTAATAGGGCTATCGTCCACAATCAATTGCGGGGCATTACGTGCTTTGCTGAGTATCGCTTTCTTAACAGGATAATGAAGAAATTTGCAGATCACGTCTCTCGGAGGCTCTGTAGGTTAAGGCTTGGGACGTAGTGCCCTATGGGCTCTCTCAATGATAATTTCATGGGAGGAATCTGGGCCCAGTAGTTGCAAGCAGATGTTCATAACTGCCTCATGTATGTCGTATGTACCCACAGTTTTGTCTTCCCCTGTTCTCCTGATCTTCCAAGAGTGTGAATAGAGAGTTCAGATGTTTCTGATGCAGGGTCAGAGTAGAGGATGTCGCACTCTGATGCGATATTATCGCTGACTGCGTGTCCTCTCAAAATCCTCGGTTCTATTGCTGGGTGACATGAAACCCCTTTTGCCGTGAATGAACCCCTGCTGTGCCTGGGTGACATGGGCCTAAATCTCTCAAAATCCTCTGTTCTATTGCTGGGTGACATGAACCCCCTTTTGCCGTGAATGAACCCCTGCTGTGCCTGGGTGACAGGGGCCTAAATCTCTCAAAATCCTCTGTTCTATTGCTGGGTGACATAAACCCCCTTTTGCCGTGAATGAACCCCTACTGTGCCTTGGTGACAGGGGCCGAAATCTCTCAAAATCCTCTGTTATATTGCTGGGTGACATGAACCCCTTTTTGCCGTGAATGAACCCCTGCTGTGCCTGGGTGACATGGACCTAAATCTCTCAAAATCCTCTGTTCTATTGCTGGGTGACATGAACCCCCTTTTGCCGTGAATGAACCCCTGCTGTGCCTGGGTGACAGGGGTCTAAATCTCTCAAAATCCTCTGTTCTATTGCTGGATGACAAGAACCCACTTTTGTTGTGAATGAACCCCTGCTGTGCCTGGGTGACAGGGGCCTAAATCTCTCAAAATCATCTGTTCTATTGCTGGGTGACATGAACCCCCTTTTGCCGTGAATAAACCCCTGCTGTGCCTTGGTGACATGGGCCTAAATCTCTCAAAATCCTCTGTTCTATTGCTGGGTGACATGAACCCCCTTTTGCCGTGAATGAAACCCTGCTGTGCCTGGGTGACAGGGGCCTAAATCTCTCAAAATCCTCTGTTCTATTGCTGGGTGACATAAACCCCCTTTTGCCGTGAATGAACCCCTACTGTGCCTTGGTGACAGGGGCCAAAATCTCTCAAAATCCTCTGTTATATTGCTGGGTGACATGAACCCCTTTTTGCCGTGAATGAACCCCTGCTGTGCCTGGGTGACAGGGGCCTAAATCTCTCAAAATCCTCTGTTCTATTGCTGGGTGACATGAACCCCCTTTTGCCGTGAATAAACCCTTGCTGTGCCAGGGTGACATGGGCCTAAATCTCTCAAAATACTCTGTTCTATTGCTGGGTGACATGAACCCCCTTTTGCCATGAATAAACCCCTGCTGTGCCTGAGTGACAGGGGCCTAAATCTCTCAAAATTCTCTGTTCTATTGCTGGGTGACATGAACCCCCTTTTGCCGTGAATGAACCCCTGCTGTGCCTGGGTGACAGGGGCCTAAATCTCTCAAAATCCTCTGTTCTATTGCTGGGTGACAAGAACCCACTTTTGTCGTGAATGAACCCCTGCTGTGCCTGGGTGACAGGGGCCTAAATCTCTCAAAATCGTCTGTTTTATTGCTGGGTGACATGAACCCCCTTTTGCTGTGAATGAACCCCTGCTGTGCCTTGGTGACATGGGCCTAAATCTCTCAAAATACTCTGTTCTATTGCTGGGTGACATGAACCCCCTTTTGCCGTGAATGAACCCCTGCTGTGCCTGGGTGACAGGGGCCTAAATCTCTCAAAATGGTCTGTTCTATTGCTGGGTGACAAGAACCCCCTTTTGCCGTGAATGAACCCTTGCTGTGCCTGGGTGACATGGGCCTCGTTCTCTCAAAATCCTCAGTTTTATTGCTGGGTGACATGAACTCCCTTTTGCCGTGAATGAACCCCCGCTCTGCATCCTCAACCATCCATTCTTGTACTCAAGTGCACTTATTCTTTGTTTTATTTTGTTATATGTCCCAATATTTTGGGGGATACCCCAATTTAAAAATAAAAAAATAACACAAATCATTGTTGGCTACCTATTCCTCCTTCACCACCGCTTCCACCTACACCGCCACGTCAATCTACACCGCCACATCCACCCATCCACCGCCTCCTCAACCTCCTACTCTTAGATCCAGATTGTTATTTTTAATTTTTCTGTATTTTCTGTTATTTTAAGTCATTTCTCTATCCACATTTGTTGGCAGAACAGTTGCCATGCTCTTAAGCATATTTTGATGCCTTTTGCAGCCCTCTAGCCCTTTCCAGGACTATTTTAGAGCCATTTTAGTGCCGAAAAGTTTGGGACCCCATTGACTTCAATGTGGTTCAGGTTCGGGGTCAATTTCAGGTCAAGTTCGGGTCCCGAACCCAAACCTTTTTTTCAAGTTCGGCCAAACTCGTCGAACCCGAACATCCAGGTGTCCGCTCAACTCTACTCAGGACTTGTCCGTACCTTGTGCTGAATAGACATGTATACCGGCACTAAGCAGCCATTGTTATACTGCAGCGCAATTGCTCATGTTTGTATTTTGGATATTTCACACTCTTTTGGAGTGTACCTTAATTTCACAAAATTAAATTAAAACCAAAAACCTGTGTTGGCTATCTCATCCTCCTCCACCGCCGCTTCCACCTACTTTACTACGTCCACCGCCTCCTCAAACTCCTACTTCATATGGAACTCCACCTCATAAATCCATTTATTTATTTTTGTACGTGTTTTAGTTTATATCATTTACATTTTCGGGTGAAATTCACCAATTTTTGGGTGTATAGTACCACTGCTATACCTAGTAGACCGGTAAAAAAAAAAAAAAAAAAATTGTCAGTTACATTTTATGGTAAAATTAACACATTTTTGGGTGTATAGTACCACTGCTATACCTAGTAGACAGGTTAAAAAATAAATAAATTGTCAGTTATATATTCTGGTGAAATTCACCAATTTTTGGATGTGATGTACCACTCTTATACCTAGTAGACCGAAGAAAAAAAAATTTGTCAGATACATCTTTTGGTGAAATTCACCAATTTCTGGGTGTAATATACCCCTCCTCAATCTAGTTGACAGCTTAATAAATTTCAATAATTTTTCTGTTACATTCTTGGGTTGACATTATACAATTTTAGAAGTGAATAAACACCTGCTATGCATAGGTGACAGGGAATAAAATTTAATAAATTCTTCAGTAATTAATGCGCACCACATCCTTACATTCAATGCTTAAACTTTGAAAAGTTGTCACACTTTTATGCTTTAATAATTTCTCCCATGTTTCAACTCTAATTTTAAATTTGAAAAAATGGATCCTCCCATAAATTTGGTTTCTTTTTCTCACGCTCCCTCTCCGGCCTGGAACCCTGATTCCCCGCCACCCGTAATCACTATGGTAGGCGTATAAAAGAACATTGAAAGTTAATAGAGCAGATATCAAATTGGATGGTGAACATTCACGGGGACGTGCGACATGGTGGGGCAGTAAGTGTGCACACGCCTACACGAACTGACTGACAGGGGTCAGCCCCTGCAACTTCTGGGTCTCCAAATTGGGCACATGGCCTAAGCTTGCCCTTTACCCCTTGGAGGTGCTGGCCTGCCGTGCAGCCAGTGTATTGTCTGAACGTGTGTTTAGCATGACTGGAGGGGGTTATCACAGGTTATATTTCCCAATGTTTTGGGGTGTACCCTAATTTTAAAAATAAAAATTAAAACCAAAAACCAGTGTAGGCTACCTCCTCCTCCACCTCTGCTTCCACCAACACCGCCATATCCACCGCCTCCTCAACCTCCTACTCCATATGGACCTGGTCCTCCTAGATCAAGATTATTATTTTTTATTTTTACATATTTTATGTTATTTAAAGTCATTTCCCTATCCACATTTGTTTGCAGAGCACTTGTCATGCTCTTAACCACATTTTGACGCCATTTGCAGCCCTCTAGCCCTTTCCATGACATTTTTACAGCCATTTTAGTGCTCAAAAGTTCGAATGCCCATTGACTTCAATTGGGTTTGGGTTTGGGGTCAAGTTCGGGTCAAGTTCGGGTCCCGAACTCAAACTTTTTTCCGAAGTTCAGCCGAACCCGTCGAACCCGAACATCCAGGTGTCTGCTTAACTCTAATTGAAACATGATTCTGATAATAATCGTTTGAGATATGGTAACATCACATCAAATGAGATCACTGCGCTTGATTTTCTGGCCTCCGACAACAGCCTTACCATCAAGTCTGCTGACAAGGGTGGTGGGGTTGTAGTCATGGATACCAGAGATTACATACAGGAGATCCAGAATCAATTAAATGATACATAGGTGTACAGGAAAGTCACACAAGATCCTAAACTTGGTCTTTACGTGAATTACGTGATATCTTGAACCAGGCCTTGATTGATGCTAAACTTTTTACATATTTATATTGTGACAAACCTTGTAAACCTATACTGTATACCTTGCCTAAGATTCATAAAAGTTTGGAGTCACCTCCTGGGCGACCTATCGTGTCAGGGAGTGGCTCCTTATATTGCAATGTGGCATTTTTTTAGATAGGCTTTTACGCAACTATGCTGTCTCTGCTAAGTCCTACATTAAAGATACTGGGGATTTTTTGTAAAAAAATTATGACCTGCGGGAGCCACCCTTGTCTTGTTCGACGTGTGCAGTTTGATGCGATCCAATTATACTGAGGAATGCCAACAATTCATTTTAACATTATTGAAATTTGTGTTGACTAAGAATTATTTTTTATTTCAAGATGATTTTTTTGTACAGTTGCGTGGGACCACGATGGGGTCCAAAGTGGCGCCTACTTATGCTAACATCTATATGTCCCACCTTGAGGAGTCATTTGTTTATGGGAGCCACCACTTCAGACATGTTCTGGGGTGGTGGCGCTATATTGATGATATCTTCTTGGTGTGGACGGGCGACACGTTGGGCCTCCTCGCATTCCTTAATGAAATAGACCCGACCGTGAAATTTATTGTTGTCCATTCGACACAGAAATAAAAATTTCTGGACACAGAAGTGCAGGTTCACGAACAGAGTTTAACCACTGATTTACATGTGAAAAAAACTGATAAGAATACTCTGTTACGTTTTGAGAGCCATCATCCTCGCTCCATGATTAAGTCTTTGCCCTACAGTCAATTCCTCTGGGTTAAGAGGATTGTGAGGGACAAATCTACCAGAGAGCAACGCTTTACTGAAATGAGCAAGAAATTTGCAGCTCGAGGGTATTCCAAGAAACTTATTGTAGAGAATCTAGCCTGATACAGACTCCCTACAATAAGGCCAAAGTAGCCCCACGTATTCCCTTTGTCTCACAGTATTCTGCTGACAGTCCGCAGATAGCGTCTGTCATCAGAAGACATTGGAAGATAATTGGCAGTAGTTTTCCTCAGATTGAGGAGTTTCAGACACCCCCACTTTTTTCTTACTGCAGGGGGCGAAACTTGGGTGAGAGGTTAATTAGATCCGATGTGGGCAGCAATTGAACCAGCGTGAGGTCATTCTGTGTCTCTACACGTACTGGTTGCTATTCATTCTACAACTGTGTGAATTGCTGTCTTATGTTCAAGGGGAACTCTTTTCATAATCCAGCGACCAATAAGACAATTAAGATTGTTCAATACTTGACGTGTGATTCGTCCTACGTGGTCTACCTACTGTCATGCCCATGTGGGCTATGGTATGTCGGAGAGACCACGTGGGATGTTAAAACACGACTTAATCAACATAGATACTCTATTAGGAAAGAGAAAATGGATCTGCCAGTTTCTAAACATTTTAAGGAGGCAGGTCATTCCGAAAAAGATCTTAGGTTCCGTATTTTAGAGCAGGTACAGGTGGGTAGATGTGGTGGCGATAGGAAGTCTCTCCTTAAAAAGCGAGAATTATTTTGGATATTTACTTTGAAGACACTTAAACCGAATGGCCTTAATGTTGACTTTAGGGTGAACTAGTGGTGACTCCTTCGGTGTCTCGTGTTGTTCTCTTTCCCTGTTGTAGTCCTTTTGGACATGTGTTATATACTTTCGTTTATATGTTTACTTTTGGGTCTATACAGCGCGATGAGGATGGTGGGGACGTTTCACCACGGTGAGCCGCGGCGACGTCTCCATCACCTACCAGCAGTGAATTGTTGACTGTTGACACAGTCACGGCTCGCTGTTCATCGTTGTGATCCTTAATTTATACTTTTATGTTTACATTTTGCGATCTGGATCAGGATTGGGTGGTATCCAATGCTGAGACATGCGCACATGTATCAGCCTTCAGTATCGGCCATCTTTGATGAGGTTCCTATAGAGTCTTTTTGCCCTTGAGATATCGTGAGTTCAATTTGATCTCGCACATGCGCATAAGCAGAGTGTGGACGCTCTCGGGACCTTGGTGCTCCATCGACACTGAGAGTTAATGTAACACTGGTCTTGTAAGTTTTTAATTAACACATTACACATTGGTAACACATGTATATATTTAATTATCAATTATATCTGGTAATGCACTTTTATTATGTAAAATGTATTTTGCACTAGGCACTAACACTATTTTTTTCGCATATAATTGCACATTGTTGTTGGATGGTATGAACACAATCAATTGATGTATTTTTATATGAATTGTGATTATTTTTATTCTAATTGGATGATTTAGTGTAATGAATTGCCACACCTTTATATATCACTGTTGTAACACATGTCTGTATAGCTTGAGAAAGACCGCAGTGAGCGGTTGAAACGTCACTGCTATTTGACACTGGGTGAATAAACCACGTTCACTTTTTGATTACATCGGAGTGCTGCTGGCTTTTTTTTTAACTTTTCTCTATTGAATTGGACCTTGGTGCTGGTTCGTGTTAGCCCTAATGCTAGTGTGCTGCATCCTCATTTTCCATATTTATATATATATATATATATATATATACATACTAGCTGAAGGCTCAGGTATATTTAATCTATTTCATTTAATGTTTGTGTGTATCGCTAAAAGATATCAACAGTATCCCCCATAACAGTGACCTCTACAGCACCCTGCCCCCAAAACAGTGACCTCCACAGCCCCCCACCCCTTAACACTGAACCCCCCACAGTGCCCCGTCCCTTAAAATTGGACCTCCAAAGCAGCCCACCCCCTTAACTTTGACCTTTGCAGCAGCCTTCCCCTTTAACAGTGACTTTCACAGCATACCACCCCCTTGACAGTGACCTCCACAGGGGCCACCTTAACAGTGGACTTTACTGGATCGGGGACGTGTCCTTTTGAACAGCTCATTCTAAGACAGCAGCACTGTGCTGTCTGAGTGTGATCTACAGGGAGAAAGTCCCCCCCACCTCTGCAGCTGACAGAAGTAGATTTTTACCTTTATTTTTTCAAATCCGTGTAGGCTAAGGAATTGGAGGGGGCGTGGTCTAACCAGATATAGGCGTGGCTTAGCAGGACCTAAAAGTTGATTTTTAACTTAATTTTTTCAATCTCAGTCGGCTGAGGAGTCGGAGGGGGCATGGCCTAAACGGATCCGGGGCATGGCTTAGCGGGACCTGGGGGCAGGGTTTTAAGTCTTTTGAGGGTGGACACATTGTGGCAGGGGGCGTGTCTGGGCTCCTTCCTGCAAGAGTGACGCCCCTCTGTGCACCTTTCTGGCTCATTTGCATATCAAATAAACTGGATTTTCAGAGGATAAAAACATCTATTGCTGCAACAAAGGCACATCTGGAAATAAGGTACTAAGCGCTATTAGGCCACGGCTTTACTTCAATAGCGATTATCCTGGTGACAGATTTCCTTTAAAACTCATCTACAGCAGTGAAAATAAATGGCTGGGTTGTTATGGAAACCTGATGCAAAACTTTATGTGGAGGCTGAAGGACCTGAGAGCTTCTATTGGCTGATAAGGGTCATGTGACCAGCCTTCTATTGGCTAATGCATTTTTTGGGAATATATTGGGAACGGTACGTCCTTGAGATGTGAGACCTGTAAGATGTAAAACCTCCCCGGACACCTGATGTACCTGTGTGCCAAATTTCGTGATTGTAAATGCGACAGTGCGGATTCCTTTAGCGGACATACACACACATACACTAAGCTTTATATATTAGATATTAGAGTGGTACTTTTGTGCTAAAAATGGTAAAAGTTTTATAGTAATGATGTATATTTTCAAGCTTTCAGAGCACAGAGGATCTTCCATCAGTTTAGTTTACAAATGAGAGAAAAGCATAACACACACACACACACACACAGTAAGGTTTAAGACATTTTTAGAACTGTGCAATTGTCTTTCCAATGGAACAGTCAAAAATTAAAGGAGGAATCTGATTGGTTGCTCTGGGCAACTAAGTCAGTTCTACTTTACACCAGTTTGATAAATCTCCCCCAATGTTTTTTTCTTACCCTCTTAAATTCATAAAGTGTAAATGCTACCATATGTCTACACCAAAACAGCACATACATTGTAGATTGTCCCGTGGGAAGAAAAGCTGTATTGATGTAAAAATAAAAATGATGTACTACAATTTCTGGAATAGTTGTCCTGAAACCTAAAAATGAGTTTAAAAAAAATTAGAGGAGGACAAAGTGAGTACTCCATAAACCATAAAATCTAATTAAAAAAATATATATATTTCTCAAGGTAAGGCATTACAAATTTTGGACTTTTTATTATGAAAACATGTTTTAAAGAAGTTAGACAAGATAATTGATATAATACTTGAGGGACAAAGAAAATTATATTTCTATGCATCTATCGATCAACAGATGAATAAACTGAAAGTATAATACATATATAGAATAATGCATGCAACTGAAATGTGCCATGTTGTCAGCTCTAAAAACTTAAAAGAAGACTATGTATTGTAATAGGCTCTGGAATAATTACTGAACTTTATGTAAAGGACAGTAACCATATTTAATAATTAATTTTCTGCATAAATACATAATGAGGCTTCAGCATAAAACGGACCATTTTCAATACTTGTAATAACTTCCAATATGCATAAATATGGAAGTCAGAAAAGCAAGCCAAGCAAAATTTTATAATATGCCAGAATACCAAGTGAGGACACCTAAATCTCCTTGTGTAAAAATATAATTTCTTAATAAAAGTGGCTTACATTACTTTCATTATCAAGTTTAATAAAAAACTATTAACATATAATCTAATATATAAAGCTGAGTGTATGTGTATATGTCCGCTAAAGGAATCCGCACCGTCACATTTAAAATCACAGAATTTGGCACACAGGTACATCAGGTGTCCGGGAAGTTTTTTGACCGGGTCTCAGCTGTCTAGGACATACCGTTACTGAGATATTCCCAAAAAAGAAATTAGCCAATAGAAGCCTGGGCACATGACCCTTATCAGCTCGCAGGCCCTTAGTCTCCACATACACACAGTTTTACACCAGTTTTACAACCCAGCCATTTTTCTTCAATGCTGTAGGTCAGCTTTAAAGGGGTAAGGTGGTGTGTATGACAGTGTTAAGGGAGCGGAGTGCTGTGGAGGTTACAGTTCAGGGGGCAGGTAAGGTGGCCATTCAGGCCACCCTCAAAAGATGGACTAACCCCCCCCAGGTCATGCTTAGCCATGCCTATGAACCGGATAGGCCACATCCCCCTCTCACTCCGCACCCGACGGGGATTGAGAAAATGAAGGTAAAAATCAACTTCTGACAGCTGGAGGGGAGGGAGGGAGGGTGACTTTCTCTCTGCAGCTCACACTCAGACAGCAAAGTTCTACTGTCTGAGAGTTAGATGTTGAAAAGGACATCCCTGTGTCCGTATAGGCTCTGCGCCGGATGGAGGACAGGGAGTCTGAAAGCCCGAATGTCCAGCCTAAAACCGTACCTCTGGCCACACTAGGGGTAGGCTGCTGTGGAGGTCACAGTTAAGGGGACGGTCCGCTATGGAGGTCAGTGTTAAAGAGGCCATCCTTAAGGGAATGGGGTGTTTTGGAAATTACTGTTAAAGAGATGGGGTACTGTGGAGGTCACTAATAAAGGGGCGGCCACTGTGGAAGTCACTGTTAAAGGGGGGGCACTGTGGAGGTCACTGTTAAGGGGGCGGGATGCTGTGGAGGTCACTGTTAAAGCGGCAGGCTGCTGTGGAGGTCACTGTTAAGGGGGTGGGATGCTGTGGAGGTCACAGTTAAGGAAACGATCCGCTATGGAGGTCAGTGTTAAGGGGTGGGGTGCTTTAGAGGTCACTGTTAAAGGGTCAGGGTGTTGGGGAGGTCACATTTTAAGGGAACAGAGCTCTGTGGAGGTCACTGTTAAGGGGCGGGTTATTGTGGAAAACACTGTTAACTGTGGAGGTCACTAATAAAGGGGTAGCCGCTGTGGAGGTCACTGTTAAAAGGGAGGGTGTTGTGAATGTTACTGTTGAGGGGAAGGCCGCTGTGGAGGTCAATGTTAATGGGACAGGGTACTGTAGAGGTCACTAGTATAGTGGATATTTTCAATATCTTTTAACGACACACACAAACATGAAATGAAATGGATGAAATATACCTGTGCGAAGCCAGGTCCTTCTGCTCATGCCAACATATAATAAATGCTTCAGCAAGAGCAAGCTTTAAATGTATATAAACAGATATTACTCTTTAGAATTGATGCAAAATATCCATTAAAGGGAATCTGTCACCTGCTTTTAGCATTTTAAGCTTTCAACATTGACATGTTCAATAAAGTACCTTATTTCCTGCAGTCTTCTTCTTACTTTATTTCATTTTGTCATTTTGATAAAAAAGCTCTTTTTCTGATATGCTAATGAAGCTCCAAGGTGCCCAGAGGGGCGTTTTTTCTCCTCTCTGGAGCCCAGTAACGCCCCCCTGCAGTGCCCAGCCTGCCTTAATTTGAATCCCAAAAACGCCTCCTGATCCTGAAGTAACCTCCCACAGCCCCGGCAAACGGTTCCACCCCCTCGCCACGTCATCTTCTACCTCCAATAAATGCCCCATTCTTCTTCCTGTCGGCCGCCAGAAATCTCGCGCAGGCGCAGTACTGCCTGCGGCCTGCGCCTGGGCACTGCAGGGGGGCGCTACTGGGCTCCAGAGAGGAGAAAAAACGCCCCTCTGGGTACCTTGGAGCTTCATTAGCATATCAGAAAAAGAGCTTTTTTATCAAAATGACAAAACAAAATAAAGTAAGAAGACCACTGCAGGAAAAGCTTAAAATGCTAAAAGCAGGTGACAAATTCCCTTTAACTGGTATTGTCATAATTGTTATTAACCTGTTACGGACACAGGGCGCCCTGTGCTGGTACTTAAGTAGGAACCTTGGTACAATGCCCAGGGGGGTCCTGTGACCCCCCCCCCCCATGTCGGCGATCACAGCAAACCGCAGATCAATTCAGACCTGCGGTTTGCTGCGTTTCCAGGTTATTCGGGTCTCTGGTGACCCGATAACCCGGAATAGGACGGCGATTGGTGGTGTGATAATACACCACCAATCACCGTCCTGCGATCCTGAGAGGTGGCAGTCACGCCACCTCTCAGGATCGTTTCTGATTGGTCGGCTGGGAAGGTGGGCGGGCGGAGCGGCAGTTTTGAATTGCCGGAGCACCTCTCCCCGCTCATACAGGTCCGTGGAGCGGGAGAAAGAGGAGCCTCTGACTGTTGTGTTTTTGGGAGAGGTAGGGAGATGTAGATTAGGCAGGGATAGTGAAAGAGAAAGGCAGTTTGGCACCTGGATCAGGTGTCTGGGGTCCACAGCAGTCATCTGTGTGACCCTAGACCCCCCAAGGGTGCTGCAGCTTGCCCCCCCCGCCCCCGCACACACAATTGGTATATTGGAGGAGTTGATCTCTCTCATAAGGTCCTCAAGTCATATAATGCCATACGCAAAACCCGGGCATGGTACAAAAAAGTTGCGGTCTACTTGGTACAGGTTGCCTTGTACAACTCTTTTGTGCTGTCCCGGAGCGCTGGCAACACAGGGAAATTCCTGCAATTCTATGAGGCAGTCCTCAAGGCCCTGATCTTTTCTGACCGGGAAAGAGCAAGCCTGAGTACTTCGGAAACTGGAGGCGCCCGGATCGTCCCTGGCCAACACTTTCCAGGTGTGGTCCGCCATACTGGAAAGAAGGGACGGTCCCAAAAAAGTGCAGAGTGTATCACAGGAGGGGGATACGGAAGGACACCACCACTCAGTGTGACACGTGCCCTGATCATCCGGGCCTCTGCATTGAGGGTTTGCGTCAGGGAGTATCACACTTCCATGGAGTACTAAATTTATAGTCACCTTCCCCAATTTTAATTCCATTTAGATACTGACAATCGGAAAAAAAACTATGGTTCTCAGACTTGAGACACTAAAACATTTTTTTTTTCAAAATTATTATTTAGTAAAACTAAAATAAATAAAAAAAAGTAGACATATTAGGTATTGCCATGTCCATAAGAATCTGCTCTATAAAAAAAACCCATGACCTAACCCCTCAGATGAACACAGTAAAAAAAAAAAAAATATGTGCAAAAAAAGATATTTTTTTGTCACCTTACATCACAAAAAGTGTAATTCCCCCCAAAATAGTGCCAATAAAACCGTCCTCTCATCCTGCAAAAAATGAGCCCCTACATAAGATAATAGGCTAAAAACAAATAAAAACTGACTCTTAGACTATGGAGATACTAAAATGTTTTTTTTTTTGTTTATAAAAGGATAATATAGTGTAAAACCTAAATAAATAAAAAAGTAGACATATTAGGTATCGCCCCATGACCTAACCCCTCAGATGAACACGGTCAAAAAATAAATAAAAACGGTGCAAAAAAGGTATTTTTTGTCACCTTACATCACAAATAGTGTAATAGCAAGCGATCAAAAAGTCATATGCCCCCCAAAATAGTGCCAATAAAACCGTACTCTCATCTCGCAAAAAATTAGCCCCTTCCTAAGATAATCGGTTAAAACTTAAAAAAAAACTGACTCTTAGATTATGGAGATACTAAAATGTTATTTTTTTTTTAAAGGATAATATAGTGTAAAACCGAAATAAATAAAAAAAAGTAGACATATTAGGTGTTGCCACGTCTGTAAGAATATGCTCTATAAAAATACCCCATGACCTAACCCATCAGATGAACACGGTAAAAAAAAAAAAAAAAGGTGCAAAAAAAGGTATATTTTGGCAAATTTTACATTTAAACCCGTTTAAAGCCATTTTTCCAGTAACATAGCAAGGGTTAACACACAAACAAAACTTAATATTTATTGCCCTGATTCTCGAGTTTACAGAAACACTCCATACTGTATGTGGTCATAAACTGCTGTATGACCAAATGGCAGGGCGCAGAAGAAAAGGAACGCAGTATGGTTTCTGGAAGGCAGATTTTGATGGCCTTTTTTTTGGGCACTATGTCCCATTTGAAGAATCCCTGATGCACCCCTAGAGTAGAAACTCAATAAAAGTGACCCCATCTAAGAAACTACACCCCTCAAGGTATTCAAAACTGATTTTACAAACTTCATTAACCCTTTAGGTGTTCCTCAACAGTTTATGGCAAATGGAGATGAAATTTCAGAATTCTATTTCAAAAAAATTATATGTACCCTAAAAATAGTCACAACAAAACTGCCACCTTATCCCGTAGTTTACAAAATGGGGTCACTTTTCGAGTTTCTACTCTAGGGGTGCATCAGGGGGGCTTCAAATGGGACATGGTGTAAATAAACCAGTCCAGCAAAATCTGCATTCCAAAAACCACACGGCACACCTTTCCCTCTACGCCCTACCTTGTGCCCGTACAGTAGTTTACGGCCACATATGGGGTGTTTCTGCAAACTACATAATCCGGGAAATAAATATAGAGTTTTGTTTGGCTGTTAACCCTTGCTTTGTTACTTGAAAAAATGGTTTAAAATGGAAAATTTGCCAAAAAATAGAAATTCTGAAATTTCATCTCCATTTGCCATTAACTCTGGTGGAACACATAAAGGGTTAACAACGTTTGTAAAAGCAGTTTTAAATACCTTGAGGGGTGTAGTTTCTTAGATGGGGTCACTTTTATGGAGTTTATAGTCTAGGGGTGCATCAGGGGGGCTTCAAATGGGGCATGGTGTAAATAAATCAGTCCAGCAAAATCTGCCTTCCAAAAACCAGACGGTGCACCTTTCCCTCTACACCCTACCGTGTGTCCGTACAGTAGTTTACGGCCACATATGGGGTGTTTCTGTAAACTACATAATCCGCGCAATAAATATTGATTTTTGTTTGGCTGTTAACCCTTGTTTTGTTACTGGAAATAATGGCTTAAAATGAAAAATTTGCCCCAAAAAATCTAAATTCTGAAATTTCATCTCCATTTGCCAATAACTCTTGTGGAACACCTAAAGGGTTAACAAAGTTTTTAAAATCAGTTTTGAATACCTTGAGTGGTGTAGTTTCTTAGATGGGGTCACTTTTATGGAGTTTCTACTCTAGAGGTGCATCAGGGGTGCTTCAAATGGGACATGGTGTAAATAAATCAGTCCAGCAAAATCTGCTTTCCAAAAACCAGACGGCGCACCTTTCCCTCTACGCCTTACCGTCAGTGGCGTCGCCAGGGGGGGGGGCCAGAGGGGGCCACGGCCCCCCCTACATCACACTGTGCCCCCCCATGTGCCTCCCCAACTAAAATGTGCCCCCATTCATTTTGGTGTGCTGCAGGCAGGGCCGGACTGAACCGCTCGTCACAGGTGTGTACTGTGTACTGTACATTCTTCTAAACTTCGATTCCGTACAGGGGCGGACTGACCGGTCGGGCACTTCGGACATGGTCCGAGGGCCCGGCCGGGATGGGGGCCCGCCCCAGAATAACATAACACCGGGCCCCGCTCACTGTAATAGTAATATTCTGATGTGAACAACTTGAAATCCCCTGCGATCCTCTCCCTCTCTGTACTCACAACCTCAGTAGCAGGCAGTGTAATAGGAGCCGACAGTGGAAGCTAGCCCCGCCCCTCTCCGCCCTCCAACCAATCAGAGGCAACCAGCAGTCCAGCACTGACTCACAGCACAGGGGGAGTCACAGGGACTCAGAGAATCGTCTGAGTTTATTAGTTAAAAGAATCGAATGAGTCAGAGACCGTGTCACCGAGTCCCTGCCCGGGCTTCCTGCTCTGCGGCTCCCTGTCTCCTGACAAGTCCGTCCGGGGGGGGGGTGGTATAGTATTGCATGTAGCAGAGCTGTGTGTGTACAGGGTGCTTGCAGCAATGTAGCAGAGCTGTGTGTGTACAGGGTGCTTACAGCAATGTAGCAGAGCTGTGTGTGTACAGGGTGCTTGCAGCAATGTAGCAGAGCTGTGTGTGTACAGGGTGCTTGCAGCAATGTAGCAGAGCTGTGTGTGTACAGGGTGCTTGCAGCAATGTAGCAGAGCTGTGTGTGTACAGGGTGCTTGCAGCAATGTAGCAGAGCTGTGTGTGTACAGGGTGCTTGCAGCAATGTAGCAGAGCTGTGTGTGTACAGGGTGCTTGCAGCAATGTAGCAGAGCTGTGTGTGTACAGGGTGCTTGCAGCAATGTAGCAGAGCTGTGTGTGTACAGGGTGCTTGCAGCAATGTAGCAGAGCTGTGTGTGTACAGGGTGCTTGCAGCAATGTAGCAGAGCTGTGTGTGTACAGGATGCTTGCAGCAATGTAGCAGAGCAGGAAGCCTGGCAGGGACTCGGTGACAGGATTATTTTAACTCAAAGTATCAAATGAGTCTCTGACTCATTTGATTCTTTTAACTAATAAACTCTTAGACCATTATCTAAATCCCTGCAATAACTATACAGTGTAATTACATCAGTCTGCTCCACTGCAGCAGAGCTGTGTTTGCCAGGGGCGAGTCCCTCCAGACCTTCGGTTCACTTGAGAGCCGACTCAGCAAGTGAACCGAAGATCCGATTCATGAAAAAGATCCGAACTTCCCATCTCTAAAACTCAGTAGCAGGCCGGGCGGCAGCGCAATTCACTGGCGTCACGCGCCTGCTCCGCCTGCTTCATTCATAAAGTGGGAGGAGCAGGCGCGTGACGTCAGTGAGTTGCGCTGCCGCCCGGCCTGCTACTGAGGTTGTGAGTACAGAGAGGGAGAGGGAGAGGATCGCAGAGGATTTCAAGTTGTTCACATCGGAATATTAGTATTACAGTGAGTGGGGCCAGGTGTAATAGAATACAGTGACTGCACCGGGCCCCGCTGCCATTACAACACCAGATGCCGGTGTTCCGTTTACTTGACAGTATTATGTCTATATCATGGGAGATAGTTTTGCATTACGTCTAGCTTGAACTGCTGACTAATATAAAATTTTAAATCTTTATTTCATTTCTTTAAAACTATTTTCCACGATATAGACATAATACTGTCAATTAAACGTCACAGAGGTGCTGAAGAGGTCTAGATATTTGCATTTTGTCAACCTTTATTTTTGTTTGCATTTTGTTAACCTCTACTGCGCCTGCGCCAAGTTGTCTTTTTCGCGCATGTGCAGTGTATTGGGGATCATTCACTCACAGGGACACTGTTATGGGGGATCTGTGGATGACACTGTATATGCTGCTATATATGTGTCATCCACAGAGCCCCCCCCCACAACAGTGTGTCATCCACAGATCCCCCCCACAACAGTGTGTCATCCACAGAGCATCAGATCATAATGATCTGATGCTCTCAGCATTACCTACTGCTAGTAGCTTCGGGTACTTATGCACATGCACTTGGCCAGCAGCTGTGGGCGCTTTCCTGTATTCAGCTGTATCACTGCCCTCAGTGAACTACAACTCCCGTTGGCTGTCCAGGCATGCTGGGAGTTGTAGTTTTGAAATATCTGGAGCTCCACAGTTTGGAGACCACTGCTCTATAAGCTAAAGCAGTAGATGGGGGTCTGACCACTGGGGCCCCCACCAATCCTGAGAATGGGACATAATTGTGCCTGGAGTGAATGGTGCGGACTGCACCTGCGTGTCCACCACTCCATCCATTCCCTATGCATGTCTACATTCTCAGGATCGGCAGGGGTTCCAGCAGTCAGACTCCCACCTATCTGCTTGTTATCCCCTATACTGTGGATATATATAACTTAATGAGATGGGGGTGTTTGCCCACTAAAATAGTAACAATCTAACCGTCACCTCATCCCACAAAAAGTGAGCCCCTACCTGAGACAATCGCCCCAAAAAAAAAAAACTATGGCTCAGAATATGGAGACACTAAAACATCATTTTTTTTGGTTTAAAAAAGTTGTTATTGTGTAAAACTTACATAAAAAGAAAAAAAGTATACATATTAGGTATCGCCGCGTCTGTATCGACCGTCTCTATAAAAATATCACATGACCTAACCCCTCAGATGAACACCGTAAAAAATAAAAATAAAAAACGGTGTAAAAAAAGCAATTTTTAGTCACCTTACATCACAAAAAGTGTAATAGCAAGTGATCAAAAAGTCACACGCACCCCAAAATAGTGGCAATAAAACTGTCATCTCATTCCGCAAAAATCATACCCTACCCAAGGTAATTGCCCAAAAACTGAAAAAATTATGGCTCTCAGACTATGGAAACACTAAAACATGATTTTTTTTGTTTCAAAAAAGAAATCATTGTGTAAAACTTACATAAATAAAAAAAAAGTATACATATTATGTATCGCCGCATCCGTGACAACCTGGTCTATAAAAATACCACATGATCTAACCTGTCAGATGAATTTTGTAAATAACAAAAAATTAAAACGGTGCCAAAACTGATATTTCTTGTTACCTTGCCTCACAAAATGTGTAATATAGAGAAAACATAAATCATATGTACCCTAAACTAGTACCAACAATACTGCCACCCTATCCCGTAGCTTCTAAAATGGGGTCACTTGTTCAAAAAAAAATTGGATTGTTAGGTGATTTATGCCCTTTATGGATTAAAACCCAACTCTGCGTCAACTATGTAATTTTCCATGGGAGTTTTGCCATGGATCCCCTCCGGCATGCCACAGTCCAGGTGTTAGTCCCCTTGAAACAACTTTTCCATCACTACTGTGGCTAGAAAGAGTCCCTGTGGGTTTTAAAATTCGCCTGCCTATTGAAGTCTATGGCGGTTCGCCCGGGTTCGCCCGTTAGCGAACATTTGCAGAAATTCGCGTTCGCCGTTCGCGAACGGAAAATTTTATGTTTGCGACATCTCTAGTAGACATATGGGGAATGTAAAGTAATAACTATTTTTGGAGGTATTACTATGTATTATAGAAGTAGAGAAATTGAAACTTGAAAATTTGCCATTTTTTACAAATTTTTGGTAAATTTGGTATTTTTTTTATAAATAAAAATACTTTTTTTTTTACTTCATTTTACCAGTGTCATGAAGGACAATATGTGACGAAAAAAACAATCTCAGAATGGCCTGGATAAGTCAAAGCGTTTTAAAGTTATTACCACTTAAAGTGACCCTGGTCAGATTTGCAAAAAATGGCCTGGTCCTTAAAGTGAAATAAGGCTGTGTCCCAAAGGGGTTAAGTTGCTTGACAAGCAACTTAAGCATTGAGGAATCTTAACTTCAGATGGAAAAAAATGCTGAATATTCTAAAAAACAAATATATAGCACTATATTCTAAAGTGCTATATATTAGTTTTTCACCCACGCCTGTATTGATCACGTAATATTTGCATTTTACGCGATCATTATCTTGCTGATTTTTCGAGTAAAAAAAAAATGACGAATATTCGAAAAACGAATATATAGCACTATATTTGAAATATTTGCGAATTCTCGAAGTTGTGATATTCGCGATAAATATTCATAATTCAAATATTTGCTCTCAACACTATTTGTAACCTCCCCTACTGAACCCTGTTCAACATAAATGCTGTGGCATGATTCCTCCCTATCCTTTCCCTACACCTTGAATAATCTTTCCCTAGCACTGCCCCTAGCGCCTGCTGACGTCTCTCCCTGCACTAAGTACACTGGAAAATGGCAGAATTCAAGATGGCTGAGGCTATTTTTTGGCCTGTGACATCACAGGGCTGGCTGGCTGCTGATTGGCTGCATGCATGGCATTATGGGGGATCCCAGAGTTCCTTGCTCCATGTCCTCACATATGCAGCAGCCATTTTAGGAAAAAATGTGATTCGTTATCACAAAGCGTGAGGAAATTCGGATTCGGTGCAAATCAAATTTTTCCTGAAATTTGTATCGAATTCCACTTCATCAGTTTTGATTCGCTTAACTCTAGTATCTATAGAACCCCATTTATGCAACTGAATCCAAAAGAATACACTGTACTTTTAGTAACTTCAGGGGCAGTATGTGATGGCAAAGTGTAACCTGCTGCAGTTTTCTATAAGAACCCTCTGGCATCTCTTGGAGTTGTTCACTGGGGCATACATTAGCAAATGCTCAGATATACAGTATACCTCACATGGAAGGCAAAAGCAAGATGTGAATAGAACCTAACTGTATAAGACAATTAAATACATATACCAATCAGGACCACGACAATCACTGTGATGAACACAACTTAAATTCCTGATATTGCATGTTTGTAAATGCAACTCTGTTGAGCCAAGTTTAAAAGATTTATCAATAGTAAATTATATATTTTTTTTTACTTTTACCATATTTTGAAATTTATTTTGTAGTTGTACTTTATGAGGAATAGCACCAAGAAACTTTATTGTAACATCAGTTTGTGTGGGTTGGATGGTTACTGGATGATCAATATGTCACTTTCAAAGTTAAGACTTTTGAAATACCGGATAATCTTCTATTAAAACCCCACTTTTAAAATATAAAGTAAAAAGATTTCACAACCAGACAAAATGCAGACAATGTAATTTTCTTTAAGAATAGAGAGACTAGTGATATATTGTTGCTGATTGCTTTGAGAATGCCTATCCATCTTCAAGGGCCAGGAGAGCAGGTCAAGGACTTCAGGGAAATATTATACTTTTAAAATATGGCTGCAAATCAAGCAATGGTCAATTGATCATGAGAGATGCACTTGATATGATATATTAAGCAAGCTGTTTGGATGTTTACATCTGACACATTTTTTGGTAAACCCTATAAATCACTCTGATATAAACATAAACCTCACATACTCACATAATCCATGGCTGTTTCAATTTCAAGTCACAGACATATACAAAGGACCAATATATTAGTGAAGCCATGTAAAGTCTTTAAACTGCCATTGACAATATAAAACTTGACTCAAATTAAATACTGTATTTTTTGCCCTATCAGACTCACTCCCCCCCCCCCTCCAAATGTTGGGGAAAAATGGCAGTGCATCTTTTTGGGCGAATACTAATAAGCACTCCCTGTGCTGGCTCTGTACTCACAGCTCCCTAGTTTTCATCTAATGGTACCGCACACTGTGCTGTGACCTGTGCACAGCATAAGTACATTGGCGTGCTCTGTGACCTCCCGCTGTGTGACATCAGGTCACAGTACAGAGTGGCAGAAATAGGATCTCCAGAAAACAGGCTCATCTGGAGGAGGAGAGGTGAGTTGATTTCTTGTAAATCACTGAGAGTCTGATTGGGGGTCTCATCAATACTAGGGGTCTGATCTGAGGTCTGTGGCGCACTGGGGGTCTGATTGGAGGTGTCATCAACCCTGGGGGTCTGATATGAAGTATGAGAAACATTAGGGGTCTGATTTGGGGTCTGATCTGAGGTCTGATTTATATTGGGGGTCTGATTGGGAGTCTGATCTGAGGTCTGATGAATAATGTTTTTTTTTTTTTGTTGTTGTTTTTTTTCCTCCTCTAAAAACTAAGTGTGTCTTATGGGCAAGTGCATCTAACAGGGCAAAAAAATACAGTACATTTTCTGTGAGGCAAATTCATTATTGAAGTTTTTCCTACATCAAAACAATCACTGTTGCCTATAATAATAAATTAGATTGTAGCCATACAGATCAATAAAAATTTATGTACAGGGTGGGCCATTTATATGGATACACCTTAATAAAATGAGAATGGTTGGTGATATTAACTTCCTGTTTGTGGCACATTAGTATATGTGAGGGGGGAAACTTTTCAAGATGGGTGGTGACCATGGCGGCCATTTTGAAGTTGGCCATTTTGAATCCAACTTTTGTTTTTTCAATAGTAAGAGGGTCATGTGACACATCAAACGGAATTTCACAAGAAAAACAATGGTGTGCTTGGTTTTAACGTAACTTTATTCTTTCATGAGTTATTTACAAGTTTCTGACCACTTATAAAATGTGTTCAATGTGCTGCCCGTTGTGTTGGATTGTCAATGCCACCCTCTTCTCCCACTCTTCACACATTGATAGCAACACCGCAGGAGAAATGCTAGCACAGGCTTCCAGTATCCATAGTTTCAGGTGCTGCACATCTCGTATCTTCACAGCATAGACAATTGCCTTCAGATGATACGAGATGTGCAGCACCTGAAACTACGGATACTGGAAGCCTGTGCTAGCATTTCTCCTGCGGTGTTGCTATCAGTGTGTGAAGAGTCGGAGAAAAGGGTTGCATTGACAATCCAACACAATGGGCAGCACATTGAACACATTTTGTAAGTGGTCAGAAACTTGTAAATAACTCATGAAAGAATAAAGTTACGTTAAAACCAAGCACACATTGTTTTTCTTGTGAAATTCCCAATAAGTTTGATGTGTCAAATGACCCTCTTCCTATTGAAAAAACTAAAGTTGGATTCAAAATGGCTGACTTCAAAATGGCCGCCATGGTCACCCCCCATCTTGAAAAGTTTCCCCCCTCACATATACTAATGTGCCACAAACAGGAAGTTAATATCACCAACCATTCCCATTTTATTAAGGTGTATCCATATAAATGGCCCACCCTGTAGTTATTGCCTAAAGTCATTGTTATGTTATAAAATAAAAATTTGTTATATGTCGGGGAGACAACCTGTGATTTTAAAATGTTATTTAACCAGCATCGTTATTCGATTAGAAAGCAACGTAAAGACCTACCGGTGTCCAAACATTTCATTCACAAAAAACAATGAAGCAATGCTGATATGGCGTTATTTGCTTATTTCCGTTGAGATGCTCTAAGATAGCATCTCTTAGAAAACCCTCAAACAGTTTACCCACAACAGATGTTAAACTTACTGGCCTATAGTTTCCAGGCTCTGTTTTTGGACCCTTTTTGAATATTGGCACCACATTTGCCATGCGCCAATCCTGTGGGACATTCCCTGTCAGTATAAAGTCCGCAAATATCAGAAATAAGGGTCTGGCTATGACATTACTTAATTCCCTTAGGATACGGGGGTGTATGCCATTTGGTCCTGGCAATTTGTCTATTTTAATCTTTTTAAGTCGCTGTTGTACTTCTTCCTGGGTCAGAGAGGAATTTTTTATTATTATTTTTTTTACATTTTTATTGAAAGTAAATGTAAAACATATATATGATGTATACATTATAATAACATATAGTTTGACAAGTACTAAATATACATTCCCGCTAGAAGGGTAGGACTTTTGAGTAATATTAATCACTAAACATAGTAATTTTCTTAATTTTCATTTTCCGCCTTGGTAGGTCAGAGGTGCTCATGCAAAGGGATTCATTTAAAGTTTCTATATGAAATCCATGCGTTCCAGCCAGATCTAAAATTATGTATCCTACGACTCTCCCAGGCAGCAATCTCTTCAAATCTATATATCTGATCCATTTTCTCTATCCATTGAGATATGGGAGGGAGATCTGTAGATAACCAAAATCTTGGAATTAGGAGACAAGCGGCACTTAGCATAATATGGAAGAGCCGGGAGGGGGTCCTTACAAAGTTGGAAGGGGCTGATCCCAACAAAGACAATTGGGGTGAGATCGGGATTTCTAGATTGCAAATTTTAGTGGCAATGTTGAAGATCTCAGCCAACCAGTTCTGAATGAGGGGACATAGCCACCAAATATGAAAGAATGAACCTATGTTTCTATGTTTCTATGTAGCCTCTTTGCCTTTTACACCTCCAGAAAGTATCCAAACTATTTAAACTATAAAAACACGTGATATCAGGGGACCTATATCATCGAGTTAAGATTTTGTACCCATTCTCCTGAGTTCGGACATATCTGGATGATTTATGTGGTAACATTAAGAGTTGTAGATTTCTGTTTGAGAAAAAGTAGTTTCTAAATCTCTCTCCCAGAGGCCTACATATGCCGGTTTAATCGTGGTCACTGGTGTACTTAATTTCTTATAAAATTGGGAGATTAGTTTGCTATGTTTCGAGTGGTCAACTAATAAACCTTCGAACCAGGTCAGTGGGCGTAGTAGGACCTCCATAGAGATGTTTTTGGAAATAAAAGAATGTAAAAATGATATCTGGGGGGGGAAGAGTCTGCAGTCTGGGAAAATTTGTAAAATATTTTCATTGTTTAGGACCACACCCTCTTCTCCATATAAGTAAAGTATCGGAAGTGTAGAGTTCCAAATGGAGTGTGGTAGAAAGTCCTTTAAGGTAGAAGGTGCGTGGGCTAAAATATCTCTTATTTGGATCAGTGGCAACGGAAGTGGTATGGCGTGTTGCGATGTTTGGAGCCGCTTCCATGTCGAAAATGTCGACTTTACGAAGGTCTGTCTTGGGCTGGGAAGTTTCCTGTCCCCACCAAGAGGCCTGAAGGATAGGAACCAAGATCACTCTGCTTCATGGAGACCCAGGGCTTCCGTAATGTACCTGCCAGCCAGTCGACTACTCTTGACAGTTGGACAGCTCTCCCATACAACTCAGGGTCAGGTAAACCTATCCCCCCACAAAGTCTAGGTCTACAGAGAATAGAGCGAGCCAGTCAAGCTCTCTTCCCAGCCCAAATAAATGAGCTGACTTGACGTTTTATTTTAGTGTAGTATGTCTTTGGTACTGGAATAGGTAAGACCTGTTGGAGGTACCTCAGTCTAGGCAGGACGAGGGAGGTGACAATATTTTTTTTTCCAAATCATGATAGCTTTGTTTTTTTTAGCATAGTGAGTTGGTCTGTTATTGATTGAAGGAGAGGAGTATAGTTCAAGGATATGGGACTTGTTCATGTTAATTTTGAAGTTGAAATGTAGGCTAAACTGTTCTTGTATCTTGTATATAAGTGGGAGAGCTTTAACTGGGTTAGTATTCAATATAAGCAGGTCATCTGCGAATGCAGCCACTTTATGTTCATATTGACCCAGTTTAATGCCTTCAATATCTCTCTCTCTCTCCTGAGCACTTGAAGCAGGGTTTCCTTGACTAGAACGAATAATAGTGGAGATAGTGGGCATCCCTGTCTCGTGCCATTTCGGATAATGAAGGATGGTGATAAAGTGTCATTTATGATAATAGAAGCTGAGGCATGTGTTTACAGGGAGAAGATAGCTTTGATGTATTGGTCAGGAAAATTAAAAGCCAAAAGTACTTCTCTCATATATTCCCAGCTGACCCTATCAAAGGCTTTTTCGGCGTCTGTGCTAAGGAGGACCAGAGGGCATTTAGTCTTTTTTGCAAAGTAGATAGCATTCAAGACTTTGGCAGTATTATCTCTGCCCTCCCTACTACGGACAAAGCCTACCTGGACCCTTTGATCAGGCATGGGAGAAAGTTGGAGAGGCGGGTTGTTAGCATTTTAGCTTATAGTTTTAAGTCCAGATTTAATAGGGAGATTGGGCAGTAATTAGCACATTGAGATCCATCTTTCCCTTCTTTGGGGATCAACGTAATATGTGCTCTAGTCATATCTGTGGATAGAGGGACACCAGACACAGAGTTATTGCATATTGAAAGCAAGTGTGGCCCTAATGTGCTGCAAAAAGTGTGGTAGTATAAAGCTGGGTAGCCATCTGGACCTGGGCTTTTCCCGCTGGGAAGTTGTGTAATTGCTGTCATGAGCTCTTCTATGGTGAAAGGGGCTTGGAGGACCTGAGCCTGAGTGTCAGATAAAGCTGGTAAAGAAAGGGAGTTAAGAAAGGATGTTACTGATTCTCTTGGGGAAGGAGGAGGGGGGGGTATAAGTTTCTTTTTCAGACTATTTTATATTATATAGGGAATAATAAAAGCTTTTAAATTGTTTAGCCATCTCTTACAATATGGAACAGAAGACCGGCACTTCACAGGTGGAATCTTCAAACTTTTATTTCAGCATAGGAGGAAATAGCGCAGAAGCGACACGTGTTTCGGCTCAAGTGTGAGCCTTTGTCAAGCAATGCTTGACAAAGGCTCACACTTGAGCCGAAACACGTGTCGCTTCTGCGCTATTTCCTCCTATGCTGAAATAAAAGTTTGAAGATTCCACCTGTGAAGTGCCGGTCTTCTGTTCCATATTGTAAGTGGGCTTTTCATACCCTGGACGCGTGCACCACGACTCTGCCAGAGGAGTGCCGACTGCTTTCCCCTTTTTGGTTTAGCCATCTCTGGGGTGGTAAATACATCTCCCTTATTAGGGACTTTAATCCTGTGTATATAGTTGTGTGATTTCCTCTGTTTAATACGTTGCATCATAAATTTGGAAGCTTTATCTCCATGTGCGTAATATTTAAACTGCTCATGGAGATAATATTTTGCTGATGTTGTTTTAAGGAGGTTTTTTAAAGTTGTTCTTAATTCAGTAAGTTCCAATAAGGATTTTTTATGTATACTTTCTAAACACTGGATCTGGGATAAAAGTTTGTCTACTTGTGCTTTTCTCTCTTTTTTTAAGTCTGGCCCCCATGCTAATAAATTGGCCCCTCATGTAGGCCTTAGGGGCGTCCCACAGTATATGTGGTGAGGTCTCTGGGAGGGAGTTGGGAGAAAAAAATTCCTCTAGTAAGATTTGAGCGCTCTTCAAGTTTTCTTCTGTGGAAATAATTTGTTCATTTAGTCTCCATCTAAATGCACGGAGTTCTAGTGAGGGAGCTAGTATAATGATGAATACAGGTGCATGATCAGAGAGGAGCATATTGCCTATGTAAGCTTGAGTGCATAAGCTTAGGTGTTCTTTAGACAGGAATATATAATCCAGTCTATGGTAAGAACCATGAGGTGAGGAGAAGAAGGTGTAGTCCTGCATGGAGGGGTTGAGGAGACGCCAAACATCAGAGATAGCTCCTTGATGTAATTTTATCTTAAGATTTCTAAGTGCTTTGGTAGATATTGCAGACTTCCTGGATGTTAAATCCAGGATAGGATCCAATGATACATTTAAATCTCCCCCAAGCACCACCACACCTTCTTTATATGTTTCCAAAAAGGGAAAGCACCTCATCTAACCATGACACTTGGTTAACATTGGGAGCATATACATTTGCAAAGGTGTATAGCTGATTGGCAATAGTTCCTTTAACCAAGATGTATCTACCTTCTACATCTTGGATGTGTGAGACATATATGAAGGGAAGGCCTCTCCGGAACCCGATGCTCACGCCTCTAGATGCAGAACAGTTTGAACCACAGTGGTACCAGTGTGAAAACATTGAACGGGTAAGGTTAGGATACTTATTAAATTTAAAATGCGTCTCCTGAAGCATCAGGACTGAGCATTTTTCTTTTTTCGCATATGTGAAGATTTGACTGCGTTTGGATGGGGAGTGAAAACCCTTGATGTTAAACGAGGCTATGCACAGGTCAGCCATCTGACAAAGGGATGTCTAACTGTGTACAGCTATTAAGTTTTAGAATGTCGTGTGTGAATGGGCAATATGAGTACTTAGCCTCCCAAGGCGGAACAGCGAGGTTCCAGAGACGTCCCCCCTTCCTTCGGGTGTGTAGCAAAAATAGCTGGTAGTACCTGTTAGGCCTCATGCACACGACCGTTGTGTGCACCCGTGGCCGTTGTGCCGTTTTCCGTTTTTTTTCGCGGACCCATTGACTTTCAATGGGTCCGTGGAAAAATCGGAAAATGCACCGTTTTGCAGCCGCATCCGTGATCCGTGTTTCCTGGCCGTGAAAAAAATATGACCTGTCCTATTTTTTTCACGGCCAACGGTTCACGGACCCATTCAAGTCAATGGGTCCGTGAAAGAACACGGATGCACACAAGATTGGCATCCGTGTCCGTGATCCGTGGCCGTAGGTTAGTTTTTATACAGACGGATCCGAAGATCCGTCTGCATAAGGCTTTTTCAAAGCTGAGTTTTCACTTCGTGAAAACTCAGAACCGACAGTATATTCTAACACAGAAGCGTTCCCATGGTGATGGGGACGCTTCTAGTTAGAATACACTACAAACTGTGTACAAGACTGCCCCCTGCTGCCTGGCAGCACCCGATCTCTTACAGGGGGCCGTGATCAGCACAATTAACCCCTTCAGGTGCGGCACCTGAAAGGGTTAATTGTACTATCATATCCCCCTGTAAGAGATCAGGGCTGCCAGGCAGCAGGGGGCAGACCCTCCCCCCCCTCCCCAGTTTGAATATCATTGGTGGCCAGTGCGGCCCCCCCCCCTCCCTCTATTGTAATAATTCGTTGGTGGCACAGTGTGCGCCCCCTCCCTCCCTCTATTGTAATAATTCGTTGGTGGCACAGTGTGCGCCCCCCCCCCTTCCTCCCTCTATTGTAATAAATCATTGGTGGCACAGTGTGCGCCCCCCATTGCCCCCCCCCCCTCTATAGCATTAACAACGTTGGTGGCCAGTGTGCAGCCTCCCATCTCCCCCCCCTCCCCCCCATCATCATTGGTGGCAGCGGAGTTCCGATCGGAGTCCCAGTTTAATCGCTGGGGCTCCGATCGGTAACCATGGCAACCAGGACGCTACTACAGTCCTCGTTGCCATGGTTACTTAGCAATAGTACAATAGTAGAAGATTAATACTTACCTGCTGCTGCGATGTTCGTGTCCGGCCGGGAGCTCCACCTACTGGTAAGTGACAGTGACAGGTCTGTGCGGCGCATTGCTAAATGAACCGTCACTTACCAGTAGGAGGAGCTCCCGGCCGGACACGAACATCACAGCTCCCAGGTAAGTATGAATCTTGTACTATTGCTAGTAACCCGCTGCCACCAATGATCGGGGGGGGGGGGCGCAAGATGGGAGGCCGCACACTGGCCACCAATGTTGTTAATGCTATAGAGGGAGGGGGGCCAATGATTGCCACCAACGATTTATTACAATAGAGGGAGGAAGGGGGGGGGGGGGCGCACACTGTGCCACCAACGAATTATTACAATAGAGGGAGGAAGGGGGGGGGGGGCGGGGGGGGCACACTGTGCCACCAACGAATTATTACAATAGAGGGAGGAAGGGGGGGGCGCACACTGTGCCACCAACGATTTATTACAATGGAGGAGGGGGGGGGGGGCCGCACTGGCCACCAATGATATTCAAACTGGGGAGGGGGGGGGGGGTCTGCCCCTGCTGCCTGGCAGCCCTGATCTCTTACAGGGGGATATGATAGTACAATTAACCCCTTCAGGTGCGGCACCTGAGGGGTTAATTGTGCTGATCACGGCCCCCTGTAAGAGATCGGATGCTGCTAGGCAGCAGGGGGCAGTCATGTACACAGTTTGTAGTATATTCTAACTAGAAGCGTCCCCATCACCATGGGAACGCCTCTGTGTTAGAATATACTGTCGGAAATGAGGTTTCACGATCTAACTCATATCCGACAGTATATTCTAACATAGAGGCGTTCCCATGGTGATGGGGACGCTTCAAGTTAAAATATACCATCGGATTGGAGAAAACTCCGATCTGATGGTATAAAAGGGACTCCGGACTTTACATTGAAAGTCAATGGGGACGGATCCGTTTGAAATGGCACCATATTGTGTCAACGTCAAACGGATCCGTCCCCATTGACTTGCATTGTAATTCAGGACGGATCCGTTTGGCTCCGCACGGCCAGGCGGACACCAAAATGACTTTTTTTTCATGTCCGTGGATCCGCCAAAAATCAAGGAAGACCCACGGACGAAAAAACGGTCACGGATCACGGACCTACGGACCCTGTTTTTGCGGACCGTGAAAAAAAACGTTCGTGTGCATGAGGCCTTATAAGAACAAAAAAATGTAACATAAAATAGAGAACAAAACAAAGAACGATTGTAAAAACCTTGTAAACTACAGTAGTTCTGCTCCAATAGTAGAGGGGGGAAAACGGTACACAACATAGTGTGACATAGTATAGCACCCTCAGTTAAATCTAGAGTTTGGAACTCAGCTAGGATCATGGACCGGCATTAAAAGGAGACATAGTGCAGGGGGAGCAATAATCTAAACATTAAACCGGAAAAGTACTTTTACTTATTATTATTATACTTAGATGTAAAAAAAAACGTTGATTCTTTCGGGCGTAGAAAAGAGAGGGTCCCGGGGATTAGACAAAAGGTCTTTCAATCTTCGGTGAGTGGTAGGCGTCCTCTCCTGGATCTTTGAGGCTTGGCAGGACGCGGCGTCTCCCAGGGAACAATTGTTGGAAGGTTTGGTGGTGTCGTGCTGTCTTGAATGATGTCCCAATTGTCAACAGGTAATGGTTTAGTTTGCAGGAGGTCATACACTTTAGGTAGATCACAGAATGAAGAAATGGATAGACATTGTCCATTACGGAGAAAGGATATTCCGAAGGGGAATAGCCACTTGTACAGAATTTTGTTATTGCGTAGCGAATCAGTAAGCAGCTTCAATGCCCTCCTCTTCTTTAAAGTGGCCTGAGCCAGGTCTTGAAAGATTGTGATGGGGCTATCTTTCCAAACCAGTTGTGGAGTATTCCGCGCTTTGCTGAGTATCGCATCCTTAAATGGGTAATGTAGAAATTTAAAGATCACGTCTCTCGGAGGCTCTGTAGATTGAGGCTTGGGGCGTAGTGCCCTATGTGCCCTCTCTATGATGATTTCATGGGAGGAATCTGGGCCTAGCAACTGTATGCAAATGTTCATGACTGCCTCAGATATATCCTCAGGGCCTACAGTTTCAGGGATGCCCCTAAAGCGCAAATTGTTGCATCTGCCCTTGTTCTCCTGATCTTTAAGGAGCGTATATAGAGAGTTCAGATGTTTCTGGCGCAGGGTCAGGGTAGAGGAGACAGCGCTCTGGTGAGTTAGTATTGCAGTCTGGACATCCTCTAAGGCTTCTACTCTCCTCCCAATGTGGTGCATGTCCTCTTTTATAGAGGTAAGGTCTGACCTAAGGGGCTCCAGAGCTTCTGCTAAAGCATCCTTCAGGAAGGTTCTTGAGATGGGGAGGGTATCGTCCTCGGGAGAGACCTCCCTTACCTTCTCAGAGGTAGCAGCAGCTTTCTGTGTGCTCCCTGCAGCACGCGGCGTTCCGGGCGCCATCTTGGATTCTTTAGCCACATGTGCCTGAGCGGCTTTCTTGATGAATTTCTCCATGTTTTCAGGTGGGATTTATTCTTTAGCGTGCCCCTGTATGTCAGTGTGTCTGGGGCCACCGATCTTGACCATGCTGGGTCCAAAGTGTTAGTTATGAAAGGCTGTGAGGGAATCTAACACAGTAGAGCTGCACTTCACACTAGCTAGCCATCTAGCTCCAGTGCAGGCTCCGCCCCCTCCAGACAGGACACTTTTAGGCCTCTTTTAGACGGGCGAGTATTCCGCGCTGATGCGATGCGTGAGTTTAACGCATTGCACACGCACTGAATCCCGACCCATTCATTTCTATGGGGCTGTTCACATGAGCGGTGATTTTCATGCATCACTTGTGCGGTGCGTGAAAATCGCAGCATGCTCTATTTTGTACGTTTTTCACGTAACGCAGGCCCCATAGAAATGAATGGGGTTGCGTGAAAATCGCAAGCATCCGCAAGCAAGTGCGGATGCGGTGCAATTTTCACGCACGGTTGCTAGGAGACGATCGGGATGGAGACCCGATCATTATAATTTTCCCTTATAACATGGTTATAAGGGAAAATAATAGCATTCTGAATACAGAATGCATAGTAAAATAGTCCTGGAGGGGTTAAAAAAAAATAAAAAAAATATTTAACTCACCTTAGTACTCTTGCTTGCGCAGCCCGGCATCTCTTCTGTCTCCTTCTTTGCTGTGTGGAGGAAAAGGACCTGTGGTCACGTCACTCCGGTCATCACATGATCCATCACATGATCTTTTACCATGGTGATGGATCATGTGATGGACCATGTGATGACCAGAGTGACGTCACCACAGGTCCTGTTCCTCCACACAGCAAAGAAGGAGACAGAAGAGATGCCGGGCTGCGCAAGCAAGTGGACTAAGGTGAGTTAAATAATTTTTTATTTTTTTTTAACCCCTCCAGCACTATTTTACTATGCATTCTGTATTCAGAATGCTATTATTTTCCCTTATAACCATGTTATAAGGGAAAATAATACAATCTACAGAACACCTAACCCAAGCCTGAACTTCTGTGAAGAAGTTTGGGTTTGGGTACCAAACATGCGCGATTTTCCTCACGCGCGTGCAAAACGCATGACAAGTAGGGATGAGCAAACCCGAACTGTATAGTTCGGGTTCGTACCGAATTTTGGGGTGTCCGTAACACGTAACACATTTTCATAAAAGTCTGGGTTCGAGTTCGGTGTTCAGCACTTTCTTGACGCTTTTTGAAAGGCTGCAAAGCAGCCAATCAACAAGCATCATACTACTTGCCCCAAGAGGCCATCACAGCCATGCCTACTATTGGCATGGCTGTGATTGGCCAGTGCAGCATGTGACCCAGGCTCTATATAAGCTTGGGTCACGTAGCGCTGCACTTCACTCTGCTGATAGAAGTGTAGGGAGAGGTTGCAGCTGCGACGTTAGGGCGAGATTAGGCAGGGATTTACTCCTCCAAAAGACTTCATTCAGTGATCGATGTACAGCTGTGGATCATTGAACTGCTGCTATTCAATTGCTCAGTGTTTTTAGGCTGCCCAGAGCGTTTTTCAGTCACTTTTTTCTGGGGTGATCGGCGTCCATTTTGTGGCTTGCTTGTGTGCCAGCACAAGCTGCCACCAAGTACATTTAACCATCAATAGTGTGGTTATTTTTTGCTATATCCTACATCAGGGTCAAGCTTTCATCAAGTGCATTTAACCATCAATAGTGTGGTTATTTTTTGACCATATACTACATCAGGGGCAAGCTGAGCCTGTCACCCAAGTGCATTTAACCATCAATAGTGTGGTTATTTTTTGCTATATCCTACATCAGGGTCAAGCTTTCATCAAGTGCATTTAACCATCAATAGTGTGGTTATTTTTTGACCATATACTACATCAGGGGCAAGTTGAGCCTGTCACGAAGTGCATTTAACCATCAATAGTGTGGTTATTTTTTGGCCATACAGGGAGTGCAGAATTATTAGGCAAATGAGTATTTTGACCACATCATCCTCTTTATGCATGTTGTCTTACTCCAAGCTGTATAGGCTCGAAAGCCTACTACCAATTAAGCATATTAGGTGATGTGCATCTCTGTAATGAGAAGGGGTGTGGTCTAATGACATCAACACCCTATATTAGGTGTGCATAATTATTAGGCAACTTCCTTTCCTTTGGCAAAATGGGTCAAAAGAAGGACTTGACAGGCTCAGAAAAGTCAAAAATAGTGAGATATCTTGCAGAGGGATGCAGCACTCTTAAAATTGCAAAGCTTCTGAAGCGTGATCATCGAACAATCAAGCGCTTCATTCAAAATAGTCAACAGGTTCGCAAGAAGCGTGTGGAAAGACCAAGGCGCAAAATAACTGCCCATGAACTGAGAAAAGTCAAGCGTGCAGCTGCCAAGATGCCACTTGCCACCAGTTTGGCCATATTTCAGAGCTGCAACATCACTGGAGTGCCCAAAAGCACAAGGTGTGCAATACTCAGAGACATGGCCAAGGTAAGAAAGGCTGAAAGACGACCACCACTGAACAAGACACACAAGCTGAAACGTCAAGACTGGACCAAGAAATATCTCAAGACTGATTTTTCTAAGGTTTTATGGACTGATGAAATGAGAGTGAGTCTTGATGGGCCAGATGGATGGGCCCGTGGCTGGATTGGTAAAGGGCAGAGAGCTTCAGTCCGACTCAGACGCCAGCAAGGTGGAGGTGGAGTACTGGTTTGGTCTGGTATCATCAAAGATGAGCTTGTGGGGCCTTTTTGGGTTGAGGATGGAGTCAAGCTCAACTCCCAGTCCTACTGCCAGTTCTGGAAGACACCTTCTTCAAGCAGTGGTACAGGAAGAAGTCTGCATCCTTCAAGAAAAACATGATTTTCATGCAGGACAATGCTCCATCACACGCGTCCAAGTACTCCACAGCGTGGCTGGCAAGAAAGGGTATAAAAGAAGAAAATCTAATGACATGGCCTCCTTGTTCACCTGATCTGAACCCCATTGAGAACCTGTGGTCCATCATCAAATGTGAGATTTACAAGGAGGGAAAACAGTACACCTCTCTGAACAGTGTCTGGGAGGCTGTGGTTGCTGCTGCACGCAATGTTGATGGTGAACAGATCAAAACACTGACAGAATCCATGGATGGCAGGCTTTTGAGTGTCCTTGCAAAGAAAGGTGGCTATATTGGTCACTGATTTGTTTTTGTTTTGTTTTTGAATGTCAGAAATGTATATTTGTGAATGTTGAGATGTATCAGGCCTACTTTAAATCTATCCCTAAAAGGGTATATTAGATTCAAGGTGCTGATCGGGTAATTCTCAAGAACTTCACACACACGCTACAGTGCAGATCCAAGTCTAATTCTGTGATTAAACGTATACCTGTCACCCAGCGCCTAAAAAATAGGCCTCACATTTATATTCATCCAAATCTGTCATTACTGTTTTAGCTGGTCAAGTTATTTAGTGTCCGTCAAAGCACAGTTTTTATTCTGGGTTGAAAAACAATTCCCAATTTTGCAATTCTCAAAATTAGTGGTTTCTGCTGTATCAGGCCTACTTTAAATCTATCTCTAAAAGGGTATATTAGATTCAAGGTGCTGATAGGGTAATTCTCAAGAACTTCACACACACGCTACAGTGCAGATCCAAGTCTAAATCTGTGATTAAACGTATACCTGTCACCCAGCGCCTAAAAAATAGGCCTCACATTTATATTCATCCAAATCTGTCATTACTGCTTTAGCTGGTCAAGTTATTTAGTGTCCGTCAAAGTACAGTTTTTGTTCTGGGTTGAAAAACAATTCCCAATTTTGCAATTCTCAAAATTTGTGGTTTCTGCTGTATCAGGCCTACTTTAAATCTATCCCTAAAAGGGTATATTAGATTCAAGGTGCTGATAGGGTAATTCTCAAGAACTTCACACACACGCTACAGTGCAGATCCAAGTCTAATTCTGTACGTAAACGTATACCTTGACACCGGAAGTGACGACTCCGGCAGCCCGCTTTTGACACGCAGATGCGTTCCACCTGCATCAAACTTCCGTTGGCGTCCCTCATGGCGAGATGAACGGCTCCAATACTGCAGGCTACCCGCCCAACCTCACATGCACATTATGGTACAAGGTATGTTATCACAAACTGCTGATGTCAATGAAATTAATTGCACCACAGGTCACTCCCCCACACATGTATTTGTATGTGGGTATACTGTATAATCCCCACCATTTGGATGTATATGCATGCTTGAAAAAGGCTAACATAGCCGAAACGTTGCACCCGGAATAAATTCCACCTTTTGCACCTTTTTTGGACGTGCTGTCTCCATTTTTTTATTTTTCTGGATTTCTACAAGTTGCTTTACTAGGGGTTTTTTACCACCCCTCCTGGAGACAAGCACCCGACACATTACTACTTAGGAGTGCTGTCCACCCATATTTTCTGCTACTGGATGGTAATTTTGGACGGGCACCCTGCTACTATTTTATATGAACTACAATGACAAATATACATAACTCCGGAATTTTTGCATATACCGAAGAGGATGCGCAGAGAACCATAGGCAGAGACAATGGGAATGCCATTTTCCTATCCACTCCATCCACTGAATTTCTAGAAAGAAAGTGGGAATCTGAATCAAAACGGCTAATATCACTACAACTACACCGTGATACACTGATTGAATATCACAAGGCGCAACGAATCCCGAGAGGATTGAGATCTCGCCTACGCCCGACCTTACTCCCAGAGAATACTCAATTCTGTGCCAGGTTTGAACAAATATCGAACAAATATTCCCTGGACTTAATATTACTGAACATTGAATTCCTACAAGAGGAGATCACCAATTGCAAGTCCAAGATCTCGGAATTTGAGAGTCAATTATCAACCAAATTATCAGAGAGTGAACTCAACACTGATAAAGAACGCATCCAGATTCACCTCAGCCGACACCGTACAGAAACGGAGGAAACAAAGAGACAGAAATGGCATCGCGATGCGGAGGACTACCAACGTGGAAAACATCTATCAATGGCAACACAGAGACCAGGCTCCAAGGAGAAGACAAAGGAGAATGGGAAGAAAAGGCGGAAGTCCCGCAACAGCCGATTCGGATTCATCGGATGCAGTTCCTTTTTTAGGCTCAGGACACAAGACCGGACAACCAACAGGAATCGCCCCTGGAGAAGAGGAGGACGGAAACACAAGAGACGCAATGGGTTTATCTGCACAAATAAGGAAACCACCATTCCGAAGATATCCCGCGAGACAGAAGAGGACAACTTAGTCGTCAACATATCATCATGTTCCCTGACACCAAGTGAGACAGCAATCCTGAATAAAGGTATGTCTTTTGTTCCTGATCCCAAAATTGACTGGTTCACCACTGACATTGAACTCAAAAAATTATTTTGTCTATTAAGACTCAAAGCATTTTTTGCCAACAAGGCCCAATCAGATGATCATGCACTCACTAGAGAAACTAGACTAACAAATGAGATTACATTGAGAGAATGTGGGTTAAGAAATAGGAGCTCCTTCACGCCACCAGCAACTGAACATAGTGTGGAAACATACATAGATGTGGTCACAACACAAATACATAATTTGCGTAATAACAACACATATGAGAGATTCCATAGGAACATAACAAAGGATGAAGAACAAGCTATTCACAACCTGAAGAAAAACTATGCCATTATAATAAAAACGGCAGACAAAGGTGGAGCAGTAGTGGTTCAGAACAAAACTGATTATATAGCTGAACTAAGACGTCAACTGACAGACACGGCAGTATATGAACCGCTAACAGGAGACCCAAATTTCAAGATCATGGATGAGATAAACAAAATACTAACTGGGGCAGTAACCAATAATGTGATCGATCAAGATCTATTTGAGTATCTGCAAGTGACTAACCCAGTCACTCCAGTTATATACTGCTTACCAAACATACATAAACAGCTACAGAACCCACCAGGACGCCCGATTGTGTCAGGAAACGATTCCCTGTTCACACCAATGGCAACTTTCCTAGACAAAATGCTGAGACGATTCGCCACACAATCACGCTCTTACATACGTGACACTACAGATTTCCTGAATAAATTACAGGAACTGAAAGTCACTACCACAGCAATTTTAGTCTCCTTTGATGTTGTGAGTCTTTACACATCGATATCGCACACTAAGGGTTTACATGCTGTTAATAATGTGCTGGGGAAATCTGACTTTTCCTCCCATCTGAATGAATTTCTCCTGAATCTACTCAGGATTGTCCTGACGGAAAATTATTTCCTATTCGGCAATGACTTCTATAACAGCGACGGGGGACCGCTGTGGGATCAAACGTAGCGCCCACTTACGCAAATATCTTCATGAATCAGTTTGAAGAGGAGGTTGTGTATAAATCCACCAAGTTTCCACACGTACAATGTTGGTGGCGGTATATTGATGACGTGTTTGCAATCTGGAATGGCGACACCTTAAGCTTACAAGAGTTCTTAATAGAACTCAACGAATCAGACCCGGATCTTCAATTTACTATGGTGCATTCATATTCGGAACTTCAATTCCTTGACGTTTCAGTGTGCAAAACTGACGAGAATACTCTTACCACGGATCTCTTCACTAAAACAACGGATAGAAACAATTTATTGCGATTTGAGAGTCACCACCCGAGAAGTATGGTGAACACATTACCCCGATCGCAACTCATGAGAGTAGACGGATAGTCGGTGAGGAAACACTCTGCACACACAGAATGGAGGACATGAAGAACAAATTTCTTGCCAGAGGATATCCGGCTCCGCTGTTGAATGAACATGAAAAGGACATTTCAAAAAATCCCGAGAGAACAGCTACTAACCAGCACCCGCAAGAAAGATATATCCAGAATACCCTTCGTCAGCACATATGGGCACCATAGCAACGATCGGACAGATTATACGTGAAAATTGGGACATCATTCGTAGAGGCCATCCAGATTTAGACACATTGAAGGATTCTCCGATCATGGCTTTTAAGAGACCAAAAAACCTAAAAGATTTCCTGATTAAATCAGATATAGGTCCCTTAGGGGGTCTGACGCAGACCTTCTTGGCACCCCAGAAGAAGGGTTGCTACCCATGTCTCCATTGCAGCAACTGCAATGCCATGATGAAAGGCCCACACTTCTCTCACCCCAGAACAGGCAAACAGTATGATATCAGACATTTTCTAACCTGTCAGTCGTCATATGTCATTTACACCCTACAGTGTCCATGTGGTCTCCTCTATGTAGGAGAAATCACTATGGAATGCAGGGAACGGATTACGAAGCATAAATCCACCATCAGGAAAAAGAATGTGGAACAACCAGTTCCAAGGCATTTCGTGGAGGCCAAACACAATATCAGCCAATTACGTTTCCGTATCATAGACCACATACCAAGGCAAAGAAGAGGTGGCGACCGAGAAAAACTCTTGAAAAAGTGTGAACTCAAGTGGATAGACAAGTTGGACACTTTAACACCGAGGGGGCATGAACATTGACTTTGCCATAACCCCTTCCTTTAAATAACATGTATTTAATTTTCTTAGGTGTATAAGCACCATCGGATTTCTTCCTGCGCTTAACTTGTGTTTTTATCTTTCAGGTTCTTTTCCTGATACACTTACATTGGGACTTTTGGACTCTACACCATGCTCACCCCCCTTATTTCACTTCACCATTATACGTGGGGTAGGGTAAGAAACCCATAAAATATGTAGTTTTACAGATATTGCCTCATCATACAGAATTATGTACACGCCATGTCATATCAGATCACAGTATCTGACCATACGCATTCATTATGCAACAGTATCCAAAGAAATGTATCCGTTTATGTTTGTACATTTTGTGAGTGTCACACAGGGATGGAGCCCCGTGACACAATCAAAATTCAATTCGGCAGGTGGATGGGGCACACGCAAGATTTTATTGCTGTGCATGAGCGGGGGCACATAAGTTGTGCTCAGTATACTCAAAAATATGCATATTTACAGGGCTTATCCCATTGCGCATACGCCCACCCTTGATCCTGCAATCTAGACACATCATAGATATTGCACTCTATAACATTGCGCATGCGCACCATACAGCACTGGAGCGGACTTGAGCTTACGATCCGCATTGAGTGCCATGGAAAACCATCTTTATTTTTTCCATTATCCCCTCCACTTTGTGCGCCGCAACGCCTACTTTGTGTGCAAATTTAGTTATACTGCAGAACACACTATTGATTCTGTATCTTACACCTGGAAGAGTCAGGTGGAACGCAAATGCGGTCCACACATGACCGGCACCCACATCCGGAAGTCACCTGACCGGATGTGCCGCTTTGGAACGCAAATGCGTTCCACGAGGGCTCGACACCGGAAGTGACGACTCCGGCAGCCCGCTTTTGACACGCAGATGCGTTCCACCTGCATCAAACTTCCGTTGGCGTCCCTCATGGCGAGATGAACGGCTCCAATACTGCAGGCTACCCGCCCAACCTCACATGCACATTATGGTACAAGGTATGTTATCACAAACTGCTGAATGTCAATGAAATTAATTGTACCACCGGTCACTCCCCCACACATGTATTTGTATGTGGGTATATAATCCCCACCATTTGGATGTATATGCATGCTTGAAAAGTCTAACAGAGCCGAAACGTTGCATCCGGAATAAATTCCACTTTTTGCACCTTTTTTGGAGGTGCTGTCTCCATTTTTTATTTTTTCTGGATTTCTAAACGTATACCCTGTCACCAGCACCTAAATAATAGGCCTCAAATTTGTATTCGGCTAAATCTGTCATTACTGGTGTGCCTGTATTAGTGTGATACGGTACCTAAATAGATAGCCAGATAGTGTTAGGTGTCTGTAAAAAAAAGGCACTGAATTTGAATTCAATACATTGGCCCAAATAATAATTTCTTATTGTGGTGAACGGTAAACAATGAGGGAAAACATCTAGTAATGGAGCCGGACAGCGGACATAGTCGTAGGTGGTGTTAGTGGACACTCCTGGTGCTGGGAGAGGACGTGGCCGTTCTGCCCACATGCCCACACGTCCTAGTGTACCAACTACCGCAGGTCCCAGTAGCCGCAAAAATTTACAGCCATATTTGGTGGGGGCCCAATGCCGTTCTAAGGATGGTAAGGCCCTGAGCATGTACAGGCATTAGTCAATTGGGTGGCCGACAGTGCATCCGAGCACGTTCACATTATCTCCCACCCGTCTTCTGCAGAAAGCGCACAGATGGCGCATGAAAACCCAAGCCCATCAGTCTGTCACATCAACCCCATGCATATCAGGGAAACTGTCTGAAGCCTCAAGTTATGCAGCAGTCTTCTTATTGCTGTTTGAAGGACTCTGCTGCCAGGGATTCCCAAGGGGCATCCACCTAGCCATTCCCGCATGGGGTGGAAGAGATAGAATGCACTAACGCACAACCACTTATGTTTCCTGATGATGAGGACATGGGAATACCACCTCAGCACGTCTCTAATGATGACGAAACACAGGTGCCAACTGCTGCGTCTTTCTGCAGTGTGCAGACTGAACAGGAGGTCAGGGATCAAGACTAGGTGGAAGACGATTCAGGGGACGATGAGGTTCTAGACCCCACATGGAATGAAGGTCAGGCCACTGACTTTCACAGTTCGGAGGAAGAGGCAGTGGTGAGACCGAGACAACAGCGTAGCAAAAGAGGGAGCAGTGGGCAAAAGCAGAACACCCGCCGCCAAGAGAGTCCGTCTGCTACTGGCCACCGCGAAGTCACTCAGGCTCCCCCTGCTACCTCTTCTGCTGCTGCCGCCTCGGCCTCTTCTGCTGCTGCCGCCGCCTCGGCCTCTTCCTCCGCCTCTGGAGGAACGTTGGCACACCTGCCTCCCAGCAAACATGGGATGTACCACCAACACCACCACCTGCGTCACCAAGCATCTCAACCATGTCACACGGCAGCGTTCAGCTCTTCATCTCACAAACATTTGAGAGAAAGCGTAAATTCCCA